>NC_040914.2:18165100-18405677 GCF_004126475.2 Phyllostomus discolor
TTTGAAAATGGGATGTCATAAAAGAAACAAGTGTGCACGTGACAGGAAATACTGAGCAGACGATTCATTGATGCCGAGGAGCTGGCCTTGCATTTTCACATGCTTTCCTTTCTATGATCGTGGGTCTGGTGAGGTTTCAGCAGGCCCACACCTCTGGTGATTTCCAGATAGCTAATTTGCACTTTGTTTTCTGCCCTGTGATGTCAGACAGGTGACTGTTAGGAAACAATGCAGAGGACTCCTCCATCAAAGCTGAGAGTCAGGGTTGCCAGAGACGATGCGATGCCCGAGGCTGCCCCTCCACAGTGGGGCTCGGAGCTATGGCCAGTGCTTCCTCTTTGGGGACTTGGGAAGCTCCTGCTACTTGTGCCGTAGTCGTCTTTGTATTCCAGAGGGCTGCTCATCGTGGGAGGAGTATCTAGAAAATGGTTCTTTTTTCAGCCCTGAGTGAAGACTTGAGCTGCTGACATGCTCACCCAGGGCTAGCCCAGATTGGGATGACTTCATGTGTGAGCATGTGACACATGTCATTTGAGATGTGAAATAGGTAGGAAGTTTAAATACATCTGACAGTTTAGAGAAGTCACTGAGAAAAGAGACCCTTGTGAAATTACTAACTAGGGATGGCGCACAAGGCCCAGGCAGCAATGGGCCTTGGGGGTGTTCCATCTCGGTCGCTCCCCAGAGTACAGCTCCCCAGAGTGCAGAGGGCTTCTGGGCCGCACTGGAGTGTCGTATTTCTGGGAGGAAGGACTGGTCTGGACCTCCGCCTGGGGGTCAGTGTCAAACGACTCCCAGGATCGTGTGGGACAAAGGGCGGGAAAGCCCCGGCTTAGACACCTCAGCCCTTACTTGCTGTTCCGTCTGAGCCAAGGACTGTGCCTTTCTGAACCTCACTTTTCTCGTGTGTATTTTCATCTCATAGCTCCTACCATCAGGGACTAAGGGTTCGATGGCCCCGTTGTCTATAATAAAGGAACGTGTGGTGGGTGGATGCAGGAAAGCACCTTCTTGCTCGGTGCACGATGTAGTGACCACTCAGGAGACATGAACTCCAAAGGGGAGGGCAGTGGGAAGGGTCACCACTGAGCCGGGGTGCCTCCAGTTTGGAAAGTGTCTGCACTCCTCTCACCAAGAACAGTGATGGCAGCTCCTCTAAGCTAGACCTCGCACGATAGGGTGTCCTTGGACCCATCCATTAACCCCCTTTTCTCTGGGGTGAAAGGCCTGTGCGCAATTAACAGCTTTCAAGTCAGGGAATTGATGACTTTTGCTTCAGTGTTTTTCAAAGTTCACCTGCCACTAATCTGGGGCCCAGAAAACAGGCAGGCTGACTGCTTTTATCTCGCCTGATGGGTGCCTCTCCAGAGGCAGCAATTACAGTGATAACTGACGTTGAGAACTTGGCTCTCAGGAGCCTACTAATTGACTGCAGGGTCTGCTCCTCTCTCTACTGCCTTCTGGTTTTCGGGGGTGGCTCCGGGGCACTTCCCCAGGGCGCCATCAGCCAGCCAGGGCTGCTCGAAACCAGTCTTCAGAAGGCGCAGGGGTTGGTTTGGCCATGAGATCCCATCATGGTTTTCACAGTGACTTAATTGTCCTTTAGACAGTGACCTGGGGGGGCAACAATGGACTTCCCTTCCCTGTGAGGGGACGATGGAGTTGGGAGACGTGCTTAGAATTTACTCCTCTGCCAAGGCATGGGGAGTGATGGGTGGAGAACGTCAGCCTGTCACTTGCTTCTTTACATTCTGCTGTACTATTTAATTGAGTTCTAGTATTGGCTTTTCCTTCCCTAACATGGTGCACCCAGTGAATTCTAGAGAATTACAGAGTTAAATGTGTTGTGGTTTTTTTTAAGGTATAAAAAAGCAAGAAGGAAGATGTAGAAACTATCTCACCTTCTCACCTAAGAATAGGAACATTTGTTCTAGACATAAAAACAAAGGAAGATATCATAAAGAAAATGACTGGTCTTGAAAACCTAAAGTTTTTGAATTGTGTACTTCAAAAAATTAAATATATAAAAGTAGAAGACAACAAAAAGGGAAAATGTAAATGTTTATAACATTAACACAGGTTGTTTAATATTCTAAGATCTCTTTCAAGTGCCAAATGAGAAGAACCTCTCTTATAGGAAAATGAACAAGACTGTGAATAGGAAAGTCACCAAGTAAGACGTACACACTGCTAAGAATCTCTTAAACTTACTAGCTATCCAAAAAAAAAAAAACCCACATAATTGTGGGTTATTTCTAACAGTGAGAACTTGGGAAAACCTAACTGATTAACAATAGAACTATTTTAAAAGTTATACTATCCTTTGATGTCTTTAAAATCATGTTGTTAAAAAATAAGAGTATTTAATGATTGGAGTCTGGTCCTCCTCATTCTCTGCCCCCACCACCTGCTCCTGACACGCCTGCTTGTTGCTTCTCAGGACTGAGCACCGAAGGCATCTACCGGGTCAGCGGGAACAAGTCAGAGATGGAGAGTCTGCAGAGGCAGTTTGACCAAGGTAAGGCCGAGGGGCATTAGAAGCTGGAACCAGTCCAGGTGACCGCGACAGCTGAACCGCCAGTAGAGCCCCTCGGGGGAGCTGTAGCGTGGCTCTGGGGGTGCTTCTGCCACTCACAGCCACAGGTGCTAGCTCGGTGACTGAGGAAGAGGAAGCATTTGGCCCCAGTTAGCATGGCTTCCATGGTCACACTGCCACAGAGGACAGTGGAACAGGCGCCGTCAGTGAATGGAAACATCACCCTGCCAAGCCTGTGTCAGCCTGTCACCACCCATGGGCATAGTTCTGGGTCACCGAGGCACGTGCCTCATTCACCACTGAAGGGCCTTGCATCCCTGGGACTGGTCCGTGCAGGGGTAACTACACGTGCAGCATAGAACAGTTGGGTTGAGGACAGTTCTGTTTTGCCAGGCCCCAGGAGTGCCCTCACGAAGTCCCTGCACGAGAGAGCAAGGGGACGTGTTGTGATTAGCTGAGCCTTGGGACCCAGGCTTCCAGAGCTGAACTCTTGTGAGTTAGACTTGCTCTTGGCAGTGACTTGTATCCCCTTAGCTAGGGCAGCCCTGAGAGGCCAAACCCTACCTGTTAGAACTGAGCGCACTAGGGGACATGGAGGCTCACCCACTGGTGCCAGAAACAAATGAGCCAGAGCAGTCAGAGTTCTCCGATGTCCCCGGCCAGAGAGGAAGGTAAGCTAAGGATCAAAGTAGGATTTGACTCACCACAGAGCGGGGCCTGCGGGGCCCGAGCCAGGCCCAGAAGCCGGGCAGCCCGTGCGGGCCTGTCCGACAGAACAGCCCACCGGCGCACAGCGGGGAACAGGCACCCTGCCGGAGCCCCGGGGCCATAGCACTTTGCAGCACCACAGTCGGTCTCTGCCAGCCGGCAGTGGGAGGAGGTGACACACGAGGGAAGCAAAACTCGATGAACTTTGCAGAGTAGGAAGCACGAGGTCGAAATGAGGGTACAACTGTGCACTGGTGTGCGAGCTTGTACTGTGCGGACAAGAATCTGTAACTCAGCTAAATGGGAAGGAACATCTGTGGGCTATCAGTAGATGGTGCCTTACAAATCAGGAATACAGGAAAGTCTGACGGGAGAATTAGAGACAGAGGGCAGTGGTGTCATAAGCTGGGAGGGGCCAGAGTGGGGGGGGGGGGGCGAGTCTGTTCCACCCCGTGAAGGACGTGGGCAGGGGCAGCGATCAGGATTGTTGGTGATGTATCTGTGACCCACCACAGCCTTTTAAGAAATCCCTCTCCTTTCTTCTCTGGGCGGGTGGGGGCAGGAGTGGTGTCAGGAAAGGGAGAGACCTGGATGGCACAGAAGGAGCAGGTGTGGTTCTTCTACTCACAGGACAACCTTGGAAGGAGGCATTGGCTGTTGGCCTCTGTCTGCGAATCTGAGAACCTTTCTTTAGCAGGACCTGGGGATGCTTCTCTCTGGTCTGTGATAATCCCGAGTCCCTGCCCCAGCTCCAGGCCAGCCCCGGGCAGCATCCCAGGGTCCACAAGGCTTCTCTGACTCCCCCCGGCACTGAGTTTTCCTTTTGCTTCTGCTCAGCATAGACCAGCCTGCCCTCACTCTCCTGACTTCCTTTCAGACCACAACCTGGACTTGGCAGAGAAAGACTTCACAGTGAACACTGTGGCTGGTGCTATGAAAAGCTTCTTCTCGGAACTGCCCGACCCCCTGGTCCCGTACAACATGCAGATTGACCTGGTGGAGGCACACAGTGAGTACCAGCAACCCAGCCCGGCTTGGGCGCCCCGACAGCACCCTGAATCAGCCGTGTTGGGTGAATTGAGGGAGAAGGGAGGGGTTGCGGCCCTATAAGAATGGGTCCTACCCTCAGGGAGCGTGTACTATGGCTCTTGGAGCTGAGATTTAAAAAACATAAATGAAGGGACCTAACAAGATGACACTGAAGGGACTCAAAAATGAGGCACCTGCCTTTGTAGACCAGAGGTGCTTCTCTGAGGGTCCCCCAAACTCCATGAATTAAGAGCCTGTTTTGGGTGCCAAGCTGGTCGAATCCCTGCTCCTTCACTTGTGCATAGCGTGATGCTCTCTGAGGCTTCGATTCCTGGGTTGCTGTCCCTGCTCCTGTTCACAGAATGAGGTTAGGGAAAGGCCAGGGGTGGGACTACAGCAGACCTGTTGGGAAGTGGGTGTTCTTTCCTTTCCCCTCCTCTCCTCACTCCTCTTCTCCCACCTCTCATTCAAGGAAGTCAACATGTAGTCCGGGGCTTTGGGGGGAACGGGACAGCACCAATGGCCTCAACCAGATGGTAACTTGGGGCTGCAGCAAGGTAGCATCTCTGGTTTTAAGGACCCCCTTTGCATGCTGTCCCGCCCTCCCAACAGTTGTCTGTCCAGTGGGCAGCCTCTCCTGGCCTCCGTGCCATGCTGCAGAGGGGCCTGACCTCTTGGAGCTTCCCACGTGTGTGGCACTTTCTGCCTTTTTTAGCCAAAGGCAGCAGCCTTCTTAACCTGCACTTCTGGCAGATGACAACCCCCAGAAGCAGCCATTCTGCAGCAGAAGGGAGTGACCAAGGAGGTGGGGAGGAGGAGAGGGAGCCATGTTCCTCAGACCCCAGGACGTTCGTCTCGTCTTGTCACTGCCCAACGGAAAAGACGGAGTTGTCAGCAAGTATAGTTTACTCGCAAGGCTGATGGTATGGACAGAAATTTGGGGGCAGGGCTTTATTTCCTGGGTCACTGGGACTCTTAATGGCTTCAGGGAATAGAGGGGCTGATAGAAGCCCACCCCTGAGCTGTGGGGGTGCCCTGCCAGGAGCTGACTGTAGCCGAGTTGCAGGCCGCTGCAGCTGCTTTCCATGGTCCGCACTCCCCGTGGTGTGTGTCTCCACAGCCTGGTGCTGCCCTCAAATTTTATCCGCTGTCTTGGCAGGTTAAAACCGTTCACAGCTTCTTATCCTGTCCAAGCCCAGCAGGGATGGGGCAAAAGCACAGAGTTTTGCAACTGACGTAGGCTCACCTGACCTTCTTTCCCTTCTGCCTTATCAGGGCAGGAGTCAGGGTTTCTCCAGGTGAGTTAGGGAGTGGGGACAGGTGCTGGCTTCTTCTCTGATGCCGCCGTCCTGATAGAGGTCCTCCCAGCCAGCCTTCTCCAGCAGACTCCAGGCTGGCCCAGATGTGAAACACATCAGAAATCTCCACCTGAGCCAGCTGTCTCTCTATCTGGGCTTGTCCCTGGGAGGAAGTTGGGAAGGGGAGGTTTGGGCTGGTACCCAGCGTGCTGAGAACTGGGGGAATCCTGTCAGCATTTGTCTTGAGCTGGCGCCATCTAGAGGCTCATAGAGAGTCCCAGCACCCAACAGAATCCCATTGTTTCTTTGGGGGAATTGCTGGCATAGCATCTTTTTGTTTTTGGAGGGGGTGGGGGCAGAAGAGGGAGGTTTTATTGATAGGAAATCTGCTGCCCTTCCTACAGCAGCTTCCGTAACTCCCAGTGCTGAGGAATGGAGCTTCTTGCTGCTACTCAGCCTGAAAAGGGTGGAGATTTTTCTGCTTCCTGTTCCTATTGTGTTTCCTGTGCCCCAAGCTAGCCAGTCAGCTGGAGCTCTGTGTCTTAAACCTAGTGGGGGGGGGGTACCGTGTACCCCGCTGACATGGCACGTCTCACAGCCAAAGCAAGCTGAGTGAATAGTGGGGCTGTGTATGCAGGGAGTGGTTAACTGAGCCCGGGACACCAACCAGGCAGTGCCCAAGTTAGCGTTCAGGGACATGGAACAAAGATTCTCAAGCCCCAAAGTAGCTGTTCCCAGCCTGGCTGGGTTTCCATGGCAACGTCAACTTGACCAGCTCTTACCGCTTAATACCTAAGACCTGTTGTCTCTGTGTGCTCAGGGCTTGCAAATGGTTTCAGATCCTATCACAACAAATACCAAGCTCACTATCAAATTGTTCTGTTAGCTCCATAATTTCATAATATTGAGCGTGCTGAAAATGTGCCCCACAAAATAGAGATTTTGTGTGTGTGTGTATGATTACTCAGCAGTTATTGTTCTACCACATTCAAGGTGATGTGTGAGAGATTCAGAAATGAATAACACCGCTCTGGCTAGTGTGGCTGAGTGGATTGAGCACCGGCCTGTGAACCGAAAGGTTGCCAGTTCGATTCCCAGTCAGGACACATTCCTAGGTTGCAGGCCAGGTCCCTGGTTGGGGGCGTGTGAGAGACAACTGCAAAAAAAAAAGAAAGGGAGATATGAGTAACGGCATGCCAGTAGGGAGTGGCAAGCTGAGGCTTGAGCTTCAGTGCTGAGACATTGCCCCAGCCCTCCCTGGATTTACATTTAAGCTGTCTGCCAGACAGAGTGAAGGAAGCTGAGCTGAAAATACAGAAAATGCAGTGAGGTGGATATAAGGTAGAGGGCTTCATGGAAGAGGTGGCATGAGGCACAGAAAAGAGTTCTCAATTCCCCATTCCATCTCGTTCTCATATCTCCCCTCAGCCTCCAGTTGTTCTTGTTCCCCATCTTCTCCTTTCCCTCCCATGGTATGACCCCACCACCGCCCATCTGGAATCCCTCCAGGTCCACCCAGTGCCCCACAGCCCTGTCCTATGTCTTTTGTGCCAGAAGGGGCCCTGAAGCTGGCTCTCAGTGCAGAGGTTCTGAGCCAAAGGACCTTTGACTCTAGGGTGTTATTCCCACCCCACAACTTCATGTAAGGTCCATGTGTGCATTGTAGTCTCTAGAGAAGACCAGTAGCTTTCATCAGATTGTCGGAGGGATGCGTGACCCAAAATGGTTCATGATGCCAGTTTACCATCTTCCCATCCCATTTATAGATGACACCGCTCAGGGCCACATATGCTAAAGGACGGGCTGGCACAGTCACCAGGCAGGCCAGCCTTGCTGCTCTCTGGGTGCTTGTTCACATGCTGCCTTGTGACATTGCTCATCCTGGGATTCTGCTTCCTCTCGTCTATCCAGACAGCTGCTGAAGGGTGTGGGGGTGCTTCTCACCTCCTGGCACGGGCTCGCCCCTGCCTCGGTCTGGTGGGCTGGGAGACACTGAGCGGTTACTGTGTGGTTGGGCCTCCAGGAGACGGACATGTGGGATCTTTCAGAGTGAGGTCTCGGCCCCAGAGTCCTTTCCCACCTGAAGCAGAGGTGGGGCTTGTACACGGCGTGCCTGCATGCCTCACCTCGGGGTGTGTCCCTGAGCTGGGCGTTGTCCTCTTCAGGTGGTGCAGGTGTGCCAGGTGGTCAAAGGCCATCAGGGATGTTCTTCTGAGCACTGAGTTGGGCAGCAGCAGGCCCAAGCCTAGAGCCTGGTCGGCAGCCTGGGTGCCAAGTGGCAGAGTGGCACAGCCAGGGCAAGTACGGTGTTTGAGATCAGGGTCCCTGGCACCGATTTCTGTGAACTTGGACCAGTATTTTTACTGCTTGGAATCCTGGTTTATCTTTATACCATGAGGAATGTGGCAAGCTAGGCTCTAAGGTCCCCGGTGGCCTCTGTCTGTCCCCTCTTCTTCCTCCTGAGTTCTGGTGGTCTCCATCGTTCTAAATTGCGTGGTCTCTGTCCAGACTCTGTCTGGGCACAGGTGGCATGAAAAGGCCTCTCCTGCAGTGGCTTGCCACCCAGGTGACACACCAATTTCAAAAGCATGGTGTGTTAGCTGAGGGGTCCTGAGCCCTGTGACTACCGACCCTCCAAAGAGGATTGTTGATGCTGGGGAGGGCACCGCAGCACAGTGGAAGGCAGGGGGTCCAGAGCAGGCATGCTGGCCTGGGCGGCAGGGCCTAGGCCTGCCAACACCCCAGCATATCCTGAGGCTCTTACTGGTGTTGGGACTGCCAAGCAGAGGCTTCCAGTTGGAGCCTGGAGGGGGCCCCTCGACACCGGCGGGCTTCGCTTGCTTGAGAGAAGTGAACAAGTTCAGTCAGAAGGGCATCGGCAGGATGGCTGTTGATTTTCATGTGGCAGATGCCGGGCCAGGTTTGCACTGGGAGGCTTCCTGTTGCTGTCCTTGAGGGCCTCCCTCCTCACACTGCACCCTGGATGCTCCTCAGCACTCATGGGCACCTGTACTCCTGTATTTGTGGACAGCCAGTGGGAGGAAGGAAGACAGCACCAGGGGGTGGCCACTGAGGTCCTTGGCAGGCACCTCGCTGTGTCAGGAGGGGTCTGGCCTCTCTGGGAGTGCTGCGTGAATCACCATCAGAGCAGACTCATGCTCAGTAGCCCCCACCCTTCCCTCCTCCCCGCCCAGGAGGAGCAGAGGAAGCAGCCCTCCTTGTTGCTCCGTGGATAGGAAGGAGCGGGCGTCCCGTGCAGACGGTGGCCTTGCCAGCCCCGCTTCCTGCCTCCAGCCAGGAGGGTTGGTGAGGCTGCGTCTTAGGTGAAGGTGCTGCCATTCGACCGCCTAATTAAACAAACACAGCTGTGTTTGTGTCGTGCAGGCATTCGGGGGAGGCCTGTGCCGCCTGGCCCGCATCCGGAAGGGCATGATGATTTTGTTGAGCAAGACCCTGAGCCACGCACACACTTCTCGTGTCCTTCCGCACGCTCACTCATCCTCCTAGAGCAGCTCACTTTAAGTAAAGTTTTTCTTGCAACTTAACAGGAAAGGGTTTTGAAACTCAAGGCCAGAAAGTGTGTCCTTGAGGTTGAACCCTTAAAATAAATCTTGGGTTTAAAGAAATGAAGGTGATAATGGCCCCACATAATTAGTTTCCGTGTTTTAGTCATTTTCTAACAGGCAACTGTTACCAAGACACATGTGTTTATCCAGGCACTCTCTGGCCTGAAAGTCTTGTGCTCACCGGCCTGCCAGCGAAAGCTCCCCACAGCTTGTCCCTACCCCCCGTCACAGCCTCCCCTTTCACTGGTTTTCTGCAAGTCAGACTGGCCTCCAGGAGCTCATTGTCTGAGCCCTTCACATCTGGGGGTGTCTTCACTGAATGAGGGGGGCACTATCATCAGCTTCTTCTACGGGCAAAGAGACTGACACTGAGATGTGTCACTTACCCAAGGTCACACAGCTACTTGGTGTCGGAGACAGGATTCGTACCTAGGACCACGTGTGTCAGGTTTGGGCTCTGAACTTCCTGCCAAGCCCTCTCTGCACCTCCCCACCCTCAGGGCCGGCTCTTTCCCTTCTGTCTGTTCTTCCCATCTAGCTGGAGTGGGGCCCCTCAAGCACTTCCCCCTCTGCGACCCTCTGGGCACGTCACCTACTACAGAGGTTACTACCTCGGAAGCCACAGGTTTCCTAAAGAATACATGGGTTTGGGGAGTCCGCGAACCCCCACATTCAGGCAGACTCGTACGTGGCTTGTTTATGGGGAGAGGGCCCAGCGCGTTCTCCCATCACAAAGGAGCCTGTGCCCCCACACCAACCAGAAACCGTCATATTTCTTAGTGGACCCCCAAACGCCCACCCCCACAACCCTCATTTGTGGGGTAGCTGCCATTCTTCAGGGGATGACCCTGCTGTGGGATTTCTAAGCCCTGGAGTCCTAGACGCAACCCTCAGTTCCAAAAAGCAGCCATAGGGATATCTTCCCACACGCACTCAGAGAAGCCACACAGTTTTGGCCACCTGACTCCAGAAGGGCTCTGGACCCTTTTGTCTCACTGGCTCTCCCAGGCAAGATGGCCCAGACCCACTCGGGGAGGAGCAGCCCAGGCCTCAGGGAGCACAGTGGTCCCCACTCAGGTTCCTCGACCTCTCTGGGCCTCAGATTCCTCATCCTTGAAATGGGGCAATAACAGCCCCGCCTCACAGGCCTATGAGGGCTGACTGAGGCGGGCCTGGCGTGGGTTAAGCATCTCATTCAGGTGAACTTGTTTTCACTGCCCTGGTGCGTTAGGGGTCCACGATGAGCAGAGTGTGAGCAGTGGGGCAAGGGGGCATGCAGGCCCTTTAATGGACTATGTGAGGGGTCCCTGTAGCTCTAGGAAAAGGACAGAGCCCTGGTTCTGTGACAGACTCCCTCCCTAAACAGCCTGTTGCGTGGGTGGGTGGCAGCGCTCACCCGTCTGGTCAGGAAGCAAGCAGGCTTTCTGCATTGAGATGCCTGTCTCCAGGGGCAACCGGATGAGCAGAGAATGGTGTTCTTTATGGTGGATGGTGGAATCTCTTTGGATCGTTGAGTCTCCGGTGGTGGCCAGGAAGCTCATTTGTGGGAAGCTCACAGGGGAACGGAGTGTTCCCCTTGAGCAGGGGCCTGGGACCCAGAGGTAGGCCTGACCCGGGGCCCGGGCTCCTGCCAGGTGCACCACCTTGGGTACAGGCTCTGGGGTTGGCCTTGTTTAAAAGGCCTGGGCTCCCCTTACTTAGAGAAGGCCCAATGGAGCCCACTGGTGTTCAAGGCTGCCCAGGACCAGCATCTGCTTTGAACCCCAAAAACCCCCAGCTGTGGCCATAGAAGTCTTTGGTTTTCTCTTTCCCCAGAAATCAATGACCGGGAGCAGAAGTTGCATGCCCTCAAGGAGGTACTCAAGAAATTTCCAAAGGAAAACCACGAAGTCTTCAAATATGTCATCTCTCACCTGAACAGGTATGCCGCAGGGCCTGGTCTTCCCTCCCTCAGAAATTGCCAGACGGGGCCAGCGAGCAGCAGAGTGAGGCTGGGCACGGCTCCATCCTCAGTCTGGTGACGGGGGTCCACCTCGGGCGCACATCGGGCTCAGGTTCCCACACTAGCTCTGTCTGAGAGAGGTCCGAGTGTCCCGGAGTACACTGAAGTCCTCTCTCCAGTGTTCCTGTTTCCGCCTCGGTGTGGGACAGAGCACCGCACTGGGACAGGTGGATGGACGAAGAGTGAGCCCCGGTCCGGGGAGTGTGGGAGTGACAGTCAGAAGACCCGCTGACGGCCTGTGTCTGGAATCGGTGCACACAGAGCATGTCTGTTTTCCAGGCAGACCTGTTTTTCATCTTGGCAAAGTAATGTTTTATGGAGCTCTGTCTTGGGACACAAACTCCCTGTCCCTGCACAGCCAGAGCATTGTCACCCACTTTGGTGGTCTGGGCGTGAGTCCCTGAAGCAGTGTGTATCACCCTCAAGACTTCAGTGAGGTGTGGGGGGCTCTCATGAGCCAGGGCCCCGTTGCCACCCCGAGGGGCCTCACCATGTGGGGCCCTGGAGCAGAGGACAAGGCCCAGAGAGCTGCGCTTGGGCCTTTTCTGTCCTCAGGCTGTGGGTGGGCAGGCAGGGTGGCAGTGACCATGAGCACGCATGTGAGACAGGGCAGGGCACAGAGCCGCAACATCTGACCATGAGTCTGCTGTCACCTACAGAGTCAGCCACAACAACAAGGTGAATCTCATGACCAGTGAGAACCTCTCCATCTGCTTCTGGCCCACACTGATGAGGCCTGACTTCAGCACCATGGACGCGCTCACGGCCACACGGACCTATCAGACAATCATCGAGCTCTTCATCCAGCAGTGCCCGTTCTTCTTCTACAATCGGCCCATCAGCGAGCCTCCCGGGGCCACACCCAGCTCCCCCTCTGCGGTTGCCTCCACCGTACCCTTCCTCACCTCCACACCTATCGCCAGTCAGCCGTCGCCCCCCCAGTCCCCTCCGCCCACCCCCCAGTCCCCGATGCAGCCTCTGCTCCCGTCCCAGCTCCAAGCCGAGCACACGCTGTGAGTCAAGGCCTGGGGCAAAAGGAGGCTGTCTTCTCTCTTCAGAGTGGTGGCACTTGGCCTTGAACACAACCAGGTCCACCGGGGCAGGGGTGCGGAGGGTGTGCTCTGCCCCCTGTCACCTTCTCAAGACCTCAGTGGTAGCACCAGCCAACCACCCACCGTAGGCTGGGCAGTCAGGGGCCCTGAGCCCAGCACCCAGACCTGGGGCTGGCTACAGGCCGTGGCTCGAGGGCCCTGCCCTTTGACATGGACCCCTTTGAGGACTGAACTGGTCAGGCAGCAGCCCCAGTGGCCCTCCACATGCTCACTGCTCCCTGGACCGCCCGCGCACACTGGCCTCGGGGCATCGCCCACTGCTTAGACAGATCCCCAGCCTTTGCCAGAGGAAGGAGGAAGCTCGGAGATGCAGGCCACTCGAGGGCAGGCCCGGCAGCCCCTGAGGAGAACGCTTCCCATCAGTCTCTTCCACCATCCCCGGCTACACCTCCACTCCCAGTTGGGGGGTACAGCCCATCTAGCAGCCTCCTTGGGAATGTGTAGGTCAGGGCTCTGCCACCCCAAGGTACGGTGCTGAGGGCTTCTGCCCAGCCAGTCAGGACACAGGGAGGCAGCTTCGTGCCTGGACCAAGCCAGGGTGCAGCCTCCCCTCACACGCTCGCGCCCTCATCACAGGCTTCAGGGTGCATTCCCTTGGCAGCAGACGAACACTGGAAGAAAAATGGAAAAACCCATCTAATCATTTCTAAAAAGAAAACGGAAGAAACTGCCAGAAGAAAAGTGCAGACCTCAAGATTTGGCTCCCCTCCCGCCTCTCTGAGAGGCACACAGGTGGCGCGTGGCCCTTCTCTTGTGACGGCAGAACACAGAGGCCCAGGGCGGGTGCCTGAGAGCCTGTTGGGGTCCCACTTACGTTCTGTCCCCATACCCCTCTCTCCCCCAGGAGGATGGTTTGTGTCCTTGGTGGGCAGAGCTGGGGAGACCCGCAGACCAGCCTAGAATTTGGTCTGCCTTTGAACACACTACAGCGCTGTGGAAACACTACTTCATGTGTGTATTTGTGTGCGTGCCTGCGTGCGTGTTTGTGCGGGGTAACCTGTGAGGGAGGGGACAGCCAAGGGCTCCGGGGTGCACTGGGGTGCAGGTTACCAGTGTGCTTGGTGTTGAAGTGGGGTCATCTCCATCTGGGGCTGTCGAGTACCGCGCCAGCAGTGCTGTTCGTGGGAAGTGGGTGGGCTCTGGTGGTCTGCCACCCTCCTGGTGGACACCCTTCGTGCCCCCAGGGCTGGCAGGCCCAAGGAGCCACAGGCACATAGGCTGTCAAGAGTCATAAGGAAAGCACCATGCCTGCCTGCCACATCACGCCGCCACCATTCCCCGGCCTTCCCCAGCTCTTCCTGAAAAACGGCCTTCCCCTTCCCCTCAGCTTCCTGGTCACTGGCCTGCGGGAGAACCCTTCTCCTGCCCCGCCTCTGCCCCAGAAACAGCACCCTTGCCAAGGCTGCTACAGATATGGCTGTCCCCCGCTCCTGGTGGCTGAGCCTTGGCCTCAGCAGTGGAGAAGCCTGACACTAAGGTACCCGGGGTGCGGGGTAGAGGGCCCTGTGTGCCACCCAGTCCTCCGGGTCTCTTTGCACTTTAAGCAGCGCCTGTGGTATGGCCGACACCCTGGGTCACCTCCACTGGGGGCCGACAAAGCTAAGAGCTGCCTCAGCATGATCTGCAGCCGCCCCCTCTGCTGACTGACCTTCCTCTGGATAAGCTGGACACGTACTGTTTTTAGTTCTTGTATGGCAAAGTAAGGTGCTCGGAAAAACTACATTCCCCCTGCAAGTTTTACGCCCGCCCCCCTGTCCCCCCGACAGGAACACAAGTCAAAAAGCAAACCCAAGGTCATGGATGCTTTATGTAAATGTTGGATGAGGAATGTTTTTTCTGGTGGAGGTGCTTTAGCTCGGGATAGGCCAGGAGGCAGTGTGTGTGTGTGTTTTTGGTTTTGACCCAGGTCGGCAGCCCCCGCAGGCAAGTACTGAAGTGGCTGCATGGAATGAGTTCCTTTTTCTAGGTCATGCTCACCTCCTCCCAGTCAGCCCTTCATGGGGGTGGCCTGGAGCCACTGTCCCTGGTGTGAACTTAACCAGAGTGGCTTGGCTCCCTCCAGTTGCCCATTGTACACTGCCACCTCCTTTGTGCTGGCACACCCCCCTCCCCCACTCCGCCACCTGCAGCCTCTGCTCTGCACCAGGAACTCACAAGCCCCCAGTGCTCCTGCCTCCCCATGCCGCCCCATCCCTGAGACTGCACAGATTTGCAAATGGGGAGTAGCTGTGCTTCTTGCCCTCTCCCCTGCAGAGATAGCTTCTGGCCCTGCAGCGCCCCCTGGCAGCCATCCTCGGCAGCCGCAGGGCCCCTTCACACTTGCCTGTGTCCAGCCAGGGCTTTGAAGGGGTGCAGGCAAGGCTGGGTGGCTCTTGCCTCTTCAGAACTGCAGTGAGCAGGAAGCTCCAGGGAGCTCCTTTGTTTCTGTTTGCTAACCTTTTAGCTTCTCCTTTCTGCTCTTCCAGGCGAACTCGGGCTAGAGGGCACTTCTTGGTTCTGAGTTAGCACTGCCACTAGCAGCAGCAGCAGCAGGCGCTGGGCTTCAGCTTCCAGTCGGAGGTCTGCGTTTGGACCAAGTGGGTGCTCAGAGGGACGCACAAGGGAGAGTCAGGGTGCGTGTTGGGACACTGCTTTAAATGGACTGTAGCCCACAGCACTCAGAACTGAGGGAGTGGCTGGCAGGAACTCACCTTGGCCAAAGGGGTCAGCCAGTGTACAGGACTGGCCCCATGTCCCGTAGCAGAGCAGACTTGTGCCCGGCAGCTCTCTCCCCAGCCCCCAGCCAGTGTGCTTTGGAGTCCACGGGAGTGCAGGCAGCATTCAGGGGGTGGGCAGCGCTGGGTGTGAGCAGAAGGTTGGTTCTGGATCTGTGGGAGGGAGGTGGCCCACGCAGTAGGGAGCGTGGCATGTGGATCTGCCCCAAGTTCTCAGCTGCATTGCACATCAGGTATCAGCCTCCTATCAAGTCAGTCTTCCCATCATGTGACATGTTGAGGGGTTGAGTGAAGTGTGCAGTACTGTTTTGGGTGCTCCACACCCCACTGCCACATTGGTCTTCCAGCTTAAGACAGGAAGCGAGCTTTTGGGAGGTGGTTGCAGCAGAGTGTGTATGCTAGGGTAGCCAGGGGATGCAGGAGAGTGCGCCTTCCCCTCTCCTTGTGTTTCAGCTCCAGGGGGTTGGGTGGGGGAAAGCAGGGGCTGGAGGGAGACCTCCCCCTAGGCCTCAGCCCTGAAACTTGAAAACAGCCCACAGCATTTGTAATCTGAAATCCTCTCCATCCGCAACCCCGCCCATCCTCCTGTGAGAACACTACTTTGGGAGGGGGTCTCCTAGAGGAAGCATTGGTGCCACAATCTTCATGCACTGGGCGCACAAGCAAAGCCTTTGACCTATCTCCTGGGGCTCAGCTTTCTGGGGACAGTTGCCCTTCTGTTGCTTGGCAGGTTCAAGCCACCTTCTCTAAGGTGAAAGGACAGTCAGAGTCGTGTATGCCAGAAACCCAAGTCACACCTGGGGCTGTGCTGCAGGTGGCACCAGGGAGGGGCTGGGTGAGAGGAAAGGCCCTTCATCTCCCAAGGTCCTGGGCCTCCCCCGGGCTGTGCCTGCGTAGCTAGCTGGGAAGAACTCTTCCCTCCTTCTCTGGAAGCCACCTTCCTGACCCAAGGACCCCACCTCCCAAGGCCGGGGCACCGGCCCCCGCCCCACCGCCCTAGCAAGCAGCAGCAACACTACACTCGATGTAGTCCAGACAGGCACGTAAGTTATTGTTTGCATTGAAGAGAATCATGTTCCCTGTGTACATTTGAAAACAAGAAATGTCTCTGAATTGTATGGGAATAAAACTTGTTCAAAAATTTGGAATAGTGCTGCTGCCAGCTTATTTTTCTGGTACTTGTATTTTCACATGTTAAATGATCTTTATATATGTTGAATTAACAAATATTTTGAGTTTCCTGAGAAAAACAGACATGAATGGTATTGAAATGTGTTAGTAGTCTGGCCATGTGCCCAAAATTCTGTTTCGCAGCAAAGTGGAGACCTGTATGTAAAGAAAGTATGACAGTTATTTCTTTGTATTTTAGGGACTTTAACCAAGACATCCTCTAGTTGGTGTTAGGAATGTTTGCTTAATTTCCAGACTCTATTCTTCCCCCCCCCTTCCTTTTTTTTTCCCTTTTTTGGACACGTATTTTGAGGCTCCAACCTGACTAAGTGCATGGTCAGCCAGCAGCTGAGGCTGAGGCATCTCTCTGAGGTGTTTTTGTTTGGTTTTGTTTTTTAAAATCATGTATTTGCTACAAAGTATTGTACTTGTCTCAATGGGAATGGTGTAAAAACTGAGAAGGCCTTATGTGATATGTATCATAGTTAATAAATCAGTCTTGTAAAAAAGCAAACCTGAGAGAAGTGAAGGCGGCCCCTCCTGTGTGGGCCCTGGGCACCCCCTGGGGGGCAGCCCGCAGGCCTGCCACCTCTGGCCACAGGCGGAGAAGGCATTCTCCTGCAGAGCTGGCCCACAGGACCGGGAGCCTCGGACCCGGCCCGCCTCCACCAGGGGCTGCTCCGAGGAGCACCTGCCCGCGCAGGGCCCGCTCCCCTCTGTCCACAGTGCTTGCCTGCCTTCCTCTCTAGCAGAGTGGCCTGCTTCCCCAAAATCTACCTGTTACTCTTGTGGTTTCTTTCCGGTGATTATTCAAAGCTCCACCCACAGACCGCTCTGGCCACAGGGACACCGCAGGCCCAGGAGACAGGAGAGGACAGTTAGCCTTGGTCACCAGGCCCTGTCTGCTCTGTCCCCACTCCCTCTTCACCCCTCTTTCCTCCAGGCTCCCTGTGCCGGCTGCCCCCATTCTGCCACAGGCCCAAATTCCAGTTCACCAGGACTCTGATGGACATACCTGCTCTACATGGCCTCCCTGCCCTCACTCTTGTCCCTTCCAGCCCATCTTCACGCCCCACGGTCCTTCCCGAAGGAAAACCTTACCAGACAGGTCTCCCCTCCTACACCTTAGGAGACGAGGCTCCCTGATCACGACACTCCATCGGAGCTTGGACCCTACACATCTGCAGGCAGCTGCTGCCAGTCACCCCAGCGGGGGGCCCTTGCCCTGAATCCAGTTTCCCTCCTCCAGTCCCCCGGCCAGACCCCTGGCGTCAGTCAGGACGGCCACCTCCTCTGCATGCACTTGGTTGCTGCCCCCTCCACACCTTTGCTTGCGCTGTTCCTGGCCGGGTGCCTTCTCTCCACACTTCTCCCAGGCTCAACTCTGCCCTCGGCTCCTCACTCCTCACCGTCCTTCAAAGCTTGTCTTCCCCTGGGTGTTCTTCCTTGGCCCTTTCACACATTGATTCAATTGGGGGTTTTTTGTTTTTTTGTTTGGTTTTGTTTTTTGTGTGTGTTTTGTTTTTTCCAAAAAATTGCCACAGTATACAGCTGGCACTCATGTGTGGACATAAACCTGTCTTTTCCTCTAGTTCTTGATGTTCGAGTTGTGTGGGTTTGCATACTTGTACCTTTCAGCCACCAGCCACCCAAGTCAAGAATTTGGAGCATGGGGGGCAGCGCCTGTGGCTCCCCCATGTGATCCCCCAGAATGCCCAACAAAGTGCCTTGAAGCTGGCAGGTCCCTAGTTTGTAGATCACAGTGCTTTCAACTTTAACCTTGACTTGAGTTTTCATCTGTAAGCTGACCTCTCCCACATGACTCCAGCCCAGCTCTTCCCTCATGTCTTCCTGCTGGTGACACTTCCCCTGGTCCCTCCGGTGGGACACCCCCTAGTCCTAGACTCCACCACTTCCCTCCTCTTTCCCTGCCCCATCCTGCCTGAGTCTCACCTCCCTTACCTCCTGGTGGCAGCCGGAGGAAGCTTCTCCAAACAGAACTGGCCATGTCGCCTCCCCCTTATCACCTTCCAGGGCTCCCCAAGTCCTCAGAAGAACCCCCAAATGCTAGCAGGTCATGAGAGGGCCCCCTGCTGACCTCCCAGAGAGCCTTACCTGACACCTGGCCTCTGGCTCCCCAAGGGCCCCGACCCCAGGCCTTTTGCACGTGCTGCTCCCTGTCCACCCTCCTCGCTGGCTCCCTCCTTGACCCTCAGATTTCAGTTCCCCAGACTCTTCCTCAGGGAAGGCCTGCCCAACCACAGACCACCACAGACGCCTTTGCTTTCAAAGGAAAAACTTCAAGAGCATTTTCTCAGATTGTTACTCATTCCAATTGTATTAGCCTACTTGACACTTGTTTCCTGAGGACTCCTCTGGGCCAGGCCCCTGGGGACACAGCCAGGGGCTAACACCTAGTGGGAAAGACAGTGAACAGGCAGAGAAACGAAGAGTTAAGGAAGACGTGGCTGCGGGGGGGGGGGGGGGGGGGGCATGGTGCCATGCAGGCTAGTCAGGGAGACCCCTCAGGAGGGGGCACTGCAGCAAAACAGAGGCCAGGGGGAGGTGAGGCACTCCACTCTGCTACAAAACTGAAGGGGACATGAAACTGATCCATGTAATACTCCAGTGCAGAGTTTTTAAAAGGTTCAAAAGCATATCAAAATTGTAGATAAAAACGATCCACAACAGTGCAGAGCCATACTGAAGCCTGAGGCAGAAGGAGCCATCAGTGAGGCTGAGCCTGGCATCCTGGGATCGGGAAGGGAGACATGGTGGGTGAGACCAGAGCTTGGACCCTGAAAGTGAAGAGAGGAGGTAGGAGTTCGGCTCTCTGAAGGTCAAGGACACAGATTTTGCTCAAGATTGCACGTGGCTGGGAGAGAGGAGGTGGGATGACTCCAGGGTTTACCTTGTAATGTATCTGCTTACCGTCTGTCTCCCTGTGAAACCCGCGAGGGCTGGAGCCGTGTTCCCCCAGCTGCTGCCCACACCCAACTCAGGCGCTCAGAAGCACCAGGCCCGCTGCCGGAAGGCCGAGAATGCGGTGTTACTCTGCGCAGCCACCAGGGGTCAGCAGACAGCCGCCCTGCCCAGCCCTGGGGGAGCCGTGGAAGTGCTGGAAGCTGGGTTGGTGGGGTTTTAAGGGAGTGGTGCGGAAAAGTAAGATTAGGAGGAGCAGTGGGGACTGGGAAGGAGGTAGGCTCCGAGAAATGAGGTTGGGAAAGTCCCAGAAGCAGGCTGAGCAGCAAGGGGATGAGCTATTCTTCCTGTCACTCCATCCGTCCTCCCTTCTGTTCAGTAATTCAGTCGCAGAAGGTCAGGGGCCACTGCCACACAGCGCCTTATAGGGCAAGTCAAGAGGCTGGAAGTTTGTCCCGAGGGCACTGGAGGGCCATGGGTGTGGTTTCAGCAAGGGAGACACTGAGGTCAGATTTGCAGGAGCTAAGAGGAAGGAGAAGAAAGTGGGAATTGAAGAGATACAAGCTGTGGCTTAGTGGGTTGAGCATTGGCCTGTGAACTAAAGAGCCACAGGTTCAATTCCCAGTCAGGGCACATGCCTGGGTTGCAGGCCAGGTCCCCAGTCTGGGGCTTGTAAGAGGCAACCACACATGAATGTTTCTTTCCCTCCCTTCTTCCCCTCTTTCTAAAAATAAATAAGACCTTTAAAAAAGAGAGAGAGACAGGGGACTGAAGAGCAGTTGACATAAATATTAGCCAGGCAAACTATTAATAAAATCTAACAGGTTTTGGACATTTACAAGGTATCAGTCCTTGTTTTCATTAGTGTGTGTATCAACTCAATTTTTCACATAAAGTTTAGGATAGTATTCTCCTTATCCCCATTTTCCAGATGAGGAAACCGAGGCATGAAAGGGCTCAGTGATTGTCTGACATCACAAACTCCTAAGTGGAAGGCAGGATTTGAACCCCAGGCCTCTGACTGCAAAGCCCAGGGCTCTCCCTGTGGCTGCTGTAACAAGTGACTATACACCGCTGGCTCACAACACCACAAACACGTTTCTCTCACAGGCCTGGAGGTTGGACACCCAAAGTCAGGGAGTCTGCGGGGCTGTGCTCCCTCCAAAGCCTCCAGAAGAGAATGTTCCCCATCACTTCCGGCTTTGGGGGCTCCGGGGGTCCGTGTCTCCAATGTCCGCCTCCATCTTCACATGGCCTTCTCTGTCGCCCACTGTATCTCCTCTGTTGTCTCTTATAAGGACACATGTCGCTGGAGTTAGGACTCACCGGATCATTCAGGATGATCTCATCTCGAGATTCGTAATTCAATTAGATCTGCAGACCCTGTTTCCCGGGCACGTTTCCATGTTGCAGGGGTTGGGTGTGGGCGTGTCTTTAGCAGGGTCCACTGCTCAGCCCCCACGACTCTTCTCCACGGGACTGTCATTAGGTTGGCCAAAAAGTCCGTGTCGTTTTTTTCCATAAAACAAAACACAGTTTTCATTTTCACCAATAACTGTACTGATTTGGATGTTTTGAGTATGACGGCTGTCTCCCATGGTGTAATGTTGATTGTTCTCAATTAATGTCTGGATTTCATCACTATCAACTTCAACTTGTCTGCCCTACACTGGAACATCCATAGTCAGCGAGAAATCTCCAGCACGAAACTTTGCATACCACCTTTGACACATTCCATCAGCCACAGCACCATCTCCATACACTGCACAAATCTTCCTTTTGCATTTCGGTTGCGTTTTTACCTTTCTTGAAATAATAAAGCATACTGTGCCAAAAATATTGTGTATTTTCTTCCACCTTCAGTATTAAAATGGCTACACAAAAACTCACCAATTTTGATAAGTTATTTAATGCACGCTGATGTGACAGCTGTCACAATACAACGTAACAAAATTGTTTCAGTTGAGAGTAAACACCCCTGGCTGGCGTAGCTCAGTGGATTGAGCGTGGGCTGGGAACCAAAGTGTCCCAGGTTCGATTCCCAGCCAGGGTACATTCCTGGGTTGCAGGCCATAACCCCCAGCAACCGCACATTGATGTTTCTCTCTGTCTCTCTGTCTCTCCCCGCTCCCTCCCTTCCCTCTCTAAAAAATAAATAAATAAATAAATAAATAAAATCTTTAAAAAAAAGAAAGAAAGTAAACACAACTAAGCGCTACTAGAGCCATTGTGCGGAAAAAAACAAATGAACTTTTTGGCCATGCTAATATTATTATTACTACCATTGGTATTACTCTTATTACCTTGAAGGGTGGCTGGGGGCTGCAGGGATGTGAGACCCACCCTCCACCGTGGGTGGGAAAGTCTGCAGATGTAGACAGAAGGCAGGCAGGGGAGGGGTGGTGCTTACTAGTTGCAAGGGCAGCTCCTCAATGGCCCACCTTCCCAGCTCCTGCTCAGCCCTCCCCCCTTCTCCGGAGGACCCTGCAGGGCCTGGGCTTGGGAGAGGCGGCAGCTGAGCACCCTGAGTGTCCCACAAGTCCCTCCTGGGTGTGCTGACCCCACCAGGCCTCACCCTCGCTGACCCTGAGCCATCTCTGTAGCTGCTTTTCCGGGCAAGGGTCGAGGTGACAACAGAGCGACCAGTATGGCTTTGTCTGCTGCTGGCTACCCGAAAGAGCGCTGCAGCATCCACTTGGGCCCAGGGCCCTGCCTGGGTCGCCTGAGGGCAAGGGACCAGCCCCGATGCTGACGCTCTGCCGTGAGCACCTCTCTCCTTTCCACTGAGTTCTGTCGTCAGGTCACAGGGTCAGCCCTCCTGGTCCTCCTGGAAGTTAGGGTTCTTCCTGACACCTCGAGGGGCCTAAAGGGGAGACGGGAAGCCCAGGGAGCAGCAGGGGGTGGGAACCAGGCACCCAGACGGCACCGGGTGTCAAGTCCAGGGACACTTAGAAGTGGGACCTGCTGAGTTGGTGGGTCGTGTTCTCCTCTCACGTCCCTGACTCCTTTATTCTCCCCAGACGCCCAGAATTGCCAGCACGTCACCAGCCGCCCCACACTTGCACCTGTGTGTGCACACGTGCACACACACACCTGCTTCTTTTACTTCTCTAGCGCTTGGCTCCCCCTGACGTATCTCTTTTCTCCTTTTGTCTATTGTCTGACACCCCCACTAGCACGGGAGCTCAAGTGACAGGAACCCTGGCCTGTTTCGTGCTGGCTGGCGCACAGCAGGCACTCCGTAAATGTTTGCTGGGTACATGGATCAGAAGCAGGACAAGTGTAGGCCAGACTGGGCGGCCCAGGTCTCCAATGACCCCTCACCATCCATTCAGTGTGTCAAGATAATCTCTGGCTGCTGTGGCTCAGTGGACTGAGTGCCAGCCTGCGAACCAAAGGGTCGCCGGTTCGATTCCCAGTCAGGGCACATGCCTGGGTACCAGGTCCCCAGTAGGGGGCATGTGAGAGGCAACCACGCCCTGATGTTTCTCTCCCTTGCTTCCCTTCTCTCGAAAAATAAACAAAATCTTTTTAAAAAATAAAATAAAACACGTTCACTCTCAGAACTGAACCTGAGGTTGACCTCTCAAGGAGTGCACTCCTGGGTGCTGCATTCCACTAACGCCCCCTGGCCAAGGGACACATCTCCTTGAGCCCCGCTCTCCGAACCTTGGCCTTGAACCAGGCCTGCCTCTGGGGATCCTCACTTCACTAAGTGCAGGAGTGAAAGTGGGAGAGATTCAGATCAGACACGCTGTAGGTCTTCCTGGGAAGCGAGTCACAGGTCCGTCCCAGGAGGTCTCCAGGAGAATGGGACTCAGCTGTAAGGGGTTTTGTCTGCTACTGCGACAAATACCCTCCTGGGATTCCCCATCCAGTCCTGCCTCATCTCATTCAAGGGCGTTTTGCAGATGAGGAGAGTGAGGCACAGAGAGATGAAGGAAGCTGCCCAGATTCACACACACAGAGCCAGACCCTGGCCGGGTAGCCTAGTTCGTTAGAGTGTCGTCCCAGTACACCAGGGTTGCAGGTTCAATCCCTGGTCAGGGCACATACAAGAATCAACCAATGAATGCATAACTAAGTAGGCCAAATGATGTCTCTCTCTCCCTCTCTCTCTCTCCCCCGCTTCCCCTTCCCCCCTGCTTCCTCTTTCTCTCTCAAATCAATCAATAAAAAAACATGGATCCCTGGTTGCTGTGGCTCAGTGGACTGAGTGCTGGCCTACAAGTCTAAAGGCCACTGGTTGGATTCCCAGTCAGGGCACATGCCTGGGTTGTAGGCTGAGTTCCCAGTTGGGGATGCATGGGAGAGGCAACCAATCAATCAATGTATCTCTTGCACATCGTTGTTTCTCTCTTTCTCCTTCCCTTCCCCTCTAAAAATAAATATATGGAATCTTTTTAAAAATTATTTTAAAAAACTGTGGAGCCAGATTAGAATTTGAACCCATTGTGTTACCTCCTTAAGATGATGCTCTCCACCTCCCATAGGGAAGAAAGAGGATGTTTAAGTAGAAGTCATTGGAACTGCCCATACCACCACCCGCCCACACACACACACATGATCTAAGTACCTAGCAAATCCTTGGCCCTCTTCATGATTTCCCCTGGTGACAGGGAGCTCACCACCTACCAAGGGCACATACTGTTGTCGCATCCCTTCCACCCAGGCTGCTTTGGGAATAGTGGGGTCTCAGAGCTTCGATAGGCAGTGTCTCCAAAGCAGAGGGAGGATAAGGAGAACCGAGGGTGGGAAGCCAGGCTGGGGCAGGAGGTATTGGATGTGAGGCCGTGAAGGTCTCAGCCACCAGAGTCTCAGGGTCCCCTGATTAGGGTCCTCAGGTACCCCTTCCGGCCCTGGCTGAAAACTGCTCACTGCCTCACCTGCCCTGGTGCAGTGCCAGCCCTCCTGGACTCGCCAAACCTTAGTCAGTTCTTCTGAAACGCTCCCTAGTGTCCAGCTGGAGGGCCCCAGCCCTGCCCTTCCGGGCCCACTGCTGCGCACCCTGGCCCCAGAAGCTCTGCTATGTCTTTCCCCCAGATCATCAGAGCTGCAGAAGGGTGCAAGCATCACAGGGCGGCCCCCATTTCACGGAAGCGAAACTGAGACTCCAAATGTCTGTGGAAGTTTATCTGTGACTCTTGAGTGGCATCTCAGAAGAAGGATTTGCATCTAGGGACTTGAATATGTATGTGTCTTTGTACGCTTAAATTTTTATCAGCACGTTTAAAAATTTTTTAAGTTTTTAAAAAAGATTTTTATGCCCTGGCTGGTGTAGCTCAGTGGATTGGGCGCGGGCTGCGAACCAAAGTGTCGCAGGTTCGATTCCCAGCCAGGGTACATGCCTGGGTTGCAGGCCATAACCCCCAGCAACCGCACATTGATGTTTCTCTCTCTATCTCCTTCCCTTCCCTCTCTAAAAATAAATGAATAAAATCTTTTAAAAAATGTATTTATTTTGAGAGAGAAGGGAAGGAAGGGAGAAAGAGGGAGAGAAACATCGATGGTTGCCTCTCATGCGCCCCCTACTGGGGGACTGGCCCGCAACCCACGCATGTGCCCTGACTGGGATTTGAAACTGCGAGCCTTTGGTTCTCAGGCCAGCACTCAGTCCACTGAGCCACACCAGCCAGGCGAAAACAACTAGATATTTAGGGCTGTGTCTGCATCTAGTCTGTTTCAGTATCACATGCCATGCAGCTTCTGGAAAACTCCACCAGACACTGAAGGGAGAGCAAACGGGAAAGGGCAGAAAATGTCCCAGTGTGAAGATGGGACTGGGCAGACCCCCTGAGAGGGTCTCAGGAACCAGGGCCCAGGTCCCACTCTGAGAACAGCTGGGCGAGCTTACTCTACGCTCACAGTGACATCCTGAGTGCCCCTGCCTAGACCGCACAGCCAGGAGCAGTGTCCGGAGACAAGGGCCAGCAACTGGAGCTTGACTCCCTGCCAGGACCCTAACTCGTCTTGCTGGGGGAAAACAGGGAAATAGTATTGGCCAAGAGACTATCATTGACAGGCCAGATCGTCTCTCTCTGCCTCAGTTTCCCTAGCTGGAAGATGGGCTTACTAACACAGAGCCCAGCTCGGAACCTTGCCCTGGAGAAGGGATTAGCAGAACACACGCGCTCCCGAGTCTTTAACTCTGGTTATTGTGCGTAAGTTTAAGAGTGTTCCCATTAGCCAGTGCACACGAGTGTTCAGAGGTGTGTGCCTCGGTTTCTCCATCTGTCCAGCCAGTGGCAGGCCCTTGGTGTGGGCGAGCCCCTGCCTGCCTGCCTCTCCTAAGACTTCCACCCCATTTTCATTCCCTGCACTCCAGTCTCCCGGGGGCCGTGAAGTGCAAGGAGACGCCCCATGTCGCTCAGCATGAAGGGGCTTGGGAGGGAGGGATGGGGAACCGCCTCAGACGCCCGGGT
The DNA here is from genome assembly GCF_004126475.2 of Phyllostomus discolor. Lineage (NCBI taxonomy): Eukaryota > Metazoa > Chordata > Mammalia > Chiroptera > Phyllostomidae > Phyllostomus > Phyllostomus discolor. The sequence continues at coordinate 18,190,580 of NC_040914.2, forward strand.
CCCAGTCTGTGGGAGACGCTACCATCGCTGGGCTCCCACTTAGGCTCGAATGGGGAGTTCGGGGATCGGGGGTCCCGTCCCTGTGGCGGGGGGAGGGAGGTGGAGACCAGCTGCCGGGATCCTGACCTTTGAACTTCCTGGGGTACCTGCTTCCCAGTCCCTGAGAGGTGCGGTGCGAAATCCCGGCCTTGAAAGGGGCGGTGAGCTTGGATGAGGAACACCTCTCTTGCGGTGGGGGGAGGGGGGGTGCTAACACCCTGAAGTTTTCTCCTGGAAAACGGGGGCCCTGGATTTGCGCCCCTGGAGGGGCATTGACGTCTGGGTCTCCACCCCTGCAGGGGGGCTCCCGTGCTGGGTGCCAGACCTGTCAAAGAAGTTGCTGAGGCCCCGGGTTCTTTTGGAGGAACCGGGGCGCTCGCTCCTTTCTCTGGGGTCTAGGAATGCTGCTCGGATTCCGGTGTCCCCCTCTCTGACTCCGAGGTTCTTGTTCTCGTGGAAGGGGGCCGAATCCCCATTGCTGGGAACCCCCTACTATGGAAAAGGCCAGAGGGGCTGGCTCGGGGCAGTCCAGGGGGCGGGGCTAGGTGGGCGGGACTTCCAGAGCCCCGCCCCACCCTCCAGGCTGTCCCCGAGTCTCCAAGTCCGCGAGGCCGCGGTGGGCGAGGAGAGCCTAGCGCCACAGCCCTCGCCCCGCGCAGCTCATCCCGCCCCGGGGTCTATGGGCCCGCCCCTCTGTGCCGCCGGGCCGGCCACACGCCGCGCCCAGAGCCCGCCCCACAGCCAGGTAATGAGGCTGGGGGTCCTGTGGGTGGGGAACGCCTGCTGGTGTGAGAGCACGGGGAACTCCTGGGTCCTGGAGACATAAAAGACCGGAACTCCGCTGTCCTGGGGGCTGGATTTTCCAAACGCCTGCGCCCCGAAGCTGGAGGCAGGGGCGCACGGATGTTTGGGTCCTGGGGAAACAGAGGACACGGACTCCTGGTTGCGGGGGCTTAGGGGGCGGCGTGGGTCCTGGGTATGTAGGGAGAATCCTGAACGCACAGTTCTGGAAGAATTAATACCTAGTGGAACACGTTCCTGGGTCTAGGGCGCCTAGATACCAGGTCCCCTGGGCCCCGAGCCTTGGCGCCATCCTGGGTGCGTCTTCGGCTGAGGCTCTGGCCACAGCGTCGGGGGCTCGGGCTCGCACGCCGGGGTCTTCAGGGAGGAAGTTGTGGGTGCGGAGATTTGGTGGCCCGGACACTTAGCGCCACCCCAGGGTCTGGGGGAGATCCCTGGGCAGAGCACGGGGTGCGGTCCCTGCCCTCTGCCCCCCTACCTTCTCAGCCCAGCCCAGGAAACAGGCGCACCGCGAGGCGGGGGACGGGGACTCCCGGGATGGGCTTGGAGGACGGCTCCCTGCGCCACAGGGCTCCAGGGGCTGGGTCCCTGCGCGCCTGGGCCCTGGCGAGGCTCCCGCCCCCCGCCGGGCTTGGGCATGCTTGGCACGCAGCGCGCGGGCCGGTCGGATCCGTATGCGCGCCGCGTGCGCCTATTGGTATGCGGGAGCCGGCCCGGCGCGGGCGTGAGGCGGGCGCGCTGGCGGGCGGCGCGGGGGAGGCGGCGGCGGGGCACGTCCGTGTCCTGAGCTTCGCCTGGGCCTCCGCAGCAGGGCGGGAGCTGCGGGCTCTGTAGCGGGGCCTCCAGGTAGGGGAAACTGAGGCATCATCCGGCTCCAGCTCCTGCTGGGACCCCGAGCTCCGCTCAGACCTCAGTTTCCCTAGCGGTTCTCCCGGGACCCTCCGCGGACGCTGAGCACTGCCTCCGGTTCCTTCCCGCCTCAGAAGACGCGGGTCCCGAGTCCCGCAGGCTGCTCCGAGCCCGTCTGAGCGCGTCCCCGCGGAGATGGCGGCCCCCTATCCCGGCGGGGGCGGCAGAGGAGAGGTCAGATACGGGGCCGGTCGTGGTGGCAGCGTCCCGTGGGACTTTTTGCCCGGGCTCATGGTCAAGGCCGCGCCCGGACCCTGGTGAGCAAAGCCCCGTCCCTCGGGCCTGGCCCTGCCCCGAGCCGGCGTCCCGGTAGAACTGGCACTCACTTCTGCCCCATTCGTTCCCGGGGGCCGGGATTTCTCACCCAGAGTCGCTCGGCCGTGGTTCTGTCACCACGCCAACTTGTGGCGTTCCCAGCCCCTGCCTCAGGGTCACACCCAACACTCCTCGACGCGCCCCTCTTCCTCTCCTCCCCCCACTACCGACGCCCCACGTTCTGTGCCCACGGCCGGGTGTGGAATTCACACTCAGGCTCTGCCCCCACCTCCAGAGTGTTGAATCCATTCCCAGCGTCCCAGCCCGTCCCTGAGGCCCCAAAAGGCGGGGTCCCTTCCCCCAGGCCTCGCACCCCCGAACTCCGGGGCCCCGCTGATGCTTCTTCCTCCGCGCCTCCCGCCCAGCCTACTGGCTCAGCGCAAGGAGAAGTCCCGGAACGCGGCGCGCTCGCGGCGCGGGAAAGAGAACCTGGAGTTCTTCGAGCTGGCCAAGCTGCTCCCGCTGCCCGGAGCCATCTCGAGCCAGCTAGACAAGGCGTCCATCGTGAGGCTCTGCGTCACCTACCTCCGCCTGCGCCGCTTCGCCGCGCTCGGGGCGCCGCCCTGGGGGCTGCGAGCCGCCGGGCCCCCCGCCGGCCTCGGTGAGTGCGCATGCGCCGGGGGTGCCCCGGGTCGGTGACTGGGGCCCCAGCGCCTTCCCCCGGGGGCAGAGGACTAGGGTTTCCGGAGGCTCGCCCAGCTCCACGGCGCGGAGGGAGCATAGAGTTTGGAGTCAGAGCTTCTGTGTGTGCGTATCAGGTGCTTTTACTCGCCAGGCCCCAGTTTAGTCATCTGCAAAACGGGCACAGGAGGTAGGGGAGCTTTCAGGAACTCTGGCCTCATCCAGGGCCTGGCGACACCAGGGATACTAGTAAATGCTATCGTTTTTATTAGAGGAGATGAATCATTATGATTGCAAAGGAGACCCGCAGTCCCCTGATCGGGTCAGAGGGGACCCACCCAGGCCTCCCACCTACTGAGGCGCAAGGGACAAACCCCACCCCCGCCCCGCCCCGCCCGGCCCCCAGACCCGAGGGGCTCCAGAGGGAACGCAGTAACTCCGGGCTCAGAATTCCCAGTTTGGGAAAGCGGGAGGGAAACAGTATAAGATAGCAGGTAAGACGGGGGAGCTTCGGAGTCACCTGGGGCCCTGTCCCCCCTGGAGCACTTCCCCCATTGGGACCCAGCGGGTCACCTCACCTGTCTGCGCCTCGTTTGTGAAATGAGAGTCATGATGAAACCTCCTCCCCCCCACCCCCCAGCCCCGAGGCCTGAGGAGCAGCTCTGTGTAAAGACCCGGGGCCACCCTGGCCTGGAGCAAGCAACCAGTGTGTGGTCACTATTGTTATCAGTGGCGACCCTGCAGGGCATTGGCGGCGGGGGGGGGGGGGGGGGGCTGTGGTTTATTGAGCATCTACTGTGTGCCCGAAGCGGACAGACTACATAGAAGTCCTGCATCGCGCGGGCTGACGTCCTAGTGGCCAAGACACAGGGACCAAATAACCAAAGAAACAGAATCTAGAATATGTAAATATAGAATATGTAAAACACAGATATATATATAGATATCTACTTTTATTAGATATCTATATTTTCAGATTATTCAGATTTTATTACTGATAGATACACCCAAGTGCAATGCTATCCTTTCTTTTCCGCAGTACTGCTTCACTCTTATTACTAGAAGAAAGTGAATCGTGTTAATCTGAGGTCGCAGGTGACAGGGACAGGGGACTCCGGGCCACTCTCACCCTCCCAAAGAAGAGGTGTCCTTAGCGTGGGGTTGGGGGGCTTCCAATTCCCCTTCTGCCCCCGTCCCAGGGGGGAGGGGGAAAGAAAATAGCATTGATTAAGCCCGCAATAAATCACCATTTAAATTTAAATAATCCGGCTTCCCAGGCGGTAATTAGGCGAATTGACTGGCACCGAGAGAATGCGGCATTAGAGCCTCTGATTACTGTCATTACCGCGAACAACATGTGCGCGGCGGGGGATAAACATCTTGTCTATTGTCCCAGAGCCCAGGCAGAGAAGCGGGGGTGCACCGAGAGCCCGCGGGCGTCCAGGCCCCCCCCCCCCGCCCCCGCCCCCTGCATTGCCTGGGCGGGCCAGTCGAGGGGCCAGGGGCTCACCGAGGCCACAGCACTGAGGGGACCAAACCCCCGACTTCACCAACCTCCTGCCTGTGAGCCAGGCACTGAAGAGGGGGGGATTGTGTAGACTCCCTCCCGTACTCCCCAGATTAGGGAATCCGGGGTATCTCCTGCTCCACTGGGCCTCCCAACAAGAGGCTGAGTGTGTGCTCCTGTAGTTCAAATGGGTAAACTGAGGACAACGTGGTAGCAGAAGTCAGAGAGCAAGGCACTGAGCCTCCCCCTCTCTGAAGAGGAGGGGGCTCCCGTGTTCTCCTTAGTAATAATAATAGTGGCCCTGGCAGGCTAGCTCAGTTGGTTACAGCAGCCCCATATGCCAAGGTTGTGGGTTCGATCCCCGGTCAGGACACATACAAGAATCAACCAATGAATGCATAGGTAAGTGGAACAACAAAGCGATTTCTCTCCCTCTCTCTCTCTCTCCCTCTCCCCCTCTCTCTCTCTTCTTCCCCTCCCCCTCTCTTCCCCTTTCTCTCTGACCAATAAATAAAAAAAAATAAAAAGGAAATGCATGCAACAGTAAATACATTTAAAAAATAATAATAGTGAGAGTAATAATATACAGCACGTTAGACACTGCTGAGTACTATATACAATTAACTCACTTAATCCCCTCAGAAACCTGAGGAGGGAGGCCGTGCTGTGCTTCTCAATTTATTTTTTTTTAAGATTTTATTTATTTATTTTTTAGAGAGAAGGGAAGAGAGAGAGGAAGAGAAACATCAATGTGTGGTTGCCTCTCACGCGCCCCCTACTGGGGACCTGGCCTGCAACCCAGGCACTAGCTCTGACTGGGAATCAAACTGGAGACCCTTGGGTTCACAGCCTGGCTCTCAATCCACTGAGCCACGCAAGCCAGGGCACCGGTCTCACCTCTTTAAACGCCCCCTCCCCTTCCCACACTAGCCACCTTGCCGTGGTCCAGGAAAGCAGGCCCTCGCCCGGGGCCCTTTGCACAGGCCCTCCCTTCCCTCTGAGTGACAGCCCTTCTGCAAGCCTTCCCTGACCACTCTGCTGAACTCAGCAACTGCCCAGCATTCCCTGTCTTCCTTTCCTGCCCTATATCTTTCCATAGCACTATCACCTGACACTATTTCTTATTTCTCTTATTTGTCGGATGTCTCTCCCCACAGCACCCTGTTTCCTGAGTCTAGGACACGGTAAAAACTCACTCCCACAGCTGGATGACATGGAATGGGATGAGGGCAGAAAGGGTGGCATCTTAATCCACAGGTCAGGTGTGTGCTGTCTGAGAAAGTGACCTCTGAACTGAGACTGGAAGGAGGTGAGGAAGCAAGCTATGAGGAGAGCTAGAAGAGTTGGTATGGCTTAGTGGATTGAGCACTAGCCTGCAAACCAAAGCATCGCCGGTTCGATTCCCCAGTCTGGGCACATGCCTGGGTTGTGGGCTAGTTCCCAGTGAGGGGTGCGTGAGAAGCAACTGCACATTGATGTTTCTCTCCCTCTTTTTCTCCCTCCCTTCCCTAAAAATAAATAAAACCTTTAAAAGCCAACAGCTAGAAGAGCAGCACGTGCAAAGGCCCTGAGGCAGGCTGCAGCCAGCTTGCCGGGGTGAGAAAGTCTGCAGAGGAGTGAGTGAAGGAGTGGTCAGCAGCGGGTGGGCCCTGCAGGGCCTCGTGGGCCATGGCAAGGACTTTGTCTGTTTCCCAGAGTGAGATGGGGGCCACGGGGCTGTGGGTGCAGGTGGGAGCAGGGAACCCCATGAGGAGGCGAGAGCAGAGGTCCAGGTGGCAGGCAGGGCAGCTAGACCACCAGTGTGGGGGCTATGGGGTGACAGGTGGTGGAATTGAGGTGATACCTCGAGCCACTACCCTGCCTGTAGGACTTGCAGAAAATGGCCACAGGTGTGAGAGACAGAGGAGGTCAAGGTGCAGGGTAAGGAACTCCCAGAAGGACAGAGATAGTGTCGTAACACCACCGAGTAACATGGGTCATCCCTCCTAACCCTGATAAAAATGGTGGTGGGACTCAGGAATGAGGCGCTGACCCTGTGCACAGCTCTGCACTGTGGCTCTATCCCTGGACCCACTTTATAGATGAGGCTGAGGGCAGTGGAGGCCCAGGAACTCTGGTTGGTGGGGCGGTTCCCCCTCTCAGACCTCTGATGCCCAGCCCTTTCTCCCCACTCACATCTCCCTCTCTGCCCCCCAACCCCCAGCAGCAAATCCCTCCGGTTGATTGAGAATGGGAGTGGGAGGGGAACCCCTTAGGCCTGGGAGAAGCCTCCAGTCCCCAGTCTGTAAGGGATGGCGTGACTGGGACAGTTTTTGTTCCCCAGCAGAGCCGAGCTCCAACAAGAAGCAGCAAATGTCTGTTGAATGAGCGAGTGACGGCTGGGGACTGGACATGAGGAGGGGCCAGATGTGGTCGCAATGAGGGGGCAGATAGGGGAGTGACCAATGTGGGGGACAGAGGAGTTGAGGCATTTGGGGAGGAGAGGAGGAAACACAGGGGCAGGAGTTGGGGGACTGGAGGATTTGGGAAGGGAGAGCCTGGGGGTGGTAAGACGCACGAGTCAGTGATGGGGACAGACCCCAGGGCTCCCTGTCCTGGGGGACAGGCCGGGTGTTCGGAGGAAGAGCCAGTGGCTGAGCCCTACCCACCACCACCCCCGCCCGCCCCGCCCCGGCGTGCCCATTAACGACGTTAATTGCAGCCGTTCAGTGTGACCTGGGCTGATCCTCTGAGAGGGAAAATGAAGGAATTAGCAAAAATGACAGGGGAAAATTGCAACAATTAGCAAGCAGCATTGTTCCCGCCTGTCACCCGGCTGGTTCGCGCTGCATCTCGGGGGAGGGGTCCCCATTAACCACCCCCCGCCCCCAGTCACTGTTCCTGGAGTTCCAGGCGAGGGTGGGAAAGGGAGGTATCAGCCGCAGGACGTCGGGAGCGCTGGGGGCAGGAGGCGTGGCCTAGACGTCGGGGGCGGGGCGGGGCCCCGGGGCTGCTCCCTGATTGGGGGAGGGGCGGGGTTTCTTCTCCGCCTGGTGTTTTGATGGCCTGGAAATAACAATAGTAATCACACTATTAATACTCGTGCTAGCTCCGTGTTTCCCCGCACCTGCTGTGGGCCAGGCCGCCCGCCCTAGGCCCTTTCTAGAAGTTGCTTATGCTGACGGAATGCTCAACAAGCCTGGGAGGGCTGCGCTCTTACCAAACCCACTTGACAGAGGAGGGAACTGAGGCACAGAGAGACGCAGTGGCTGGTTCCAGGGAGCACAGCCAGGGAGGGACAGCCTTGGGACCGGACACGACCTGGACCCAGCCCTGCAAGAGCAAGGCGCTTGGGACTCTTGAGGTCGCCAAGTCCTTCACGGAGCTCCCCAGGCTGGGCACCGGGCCCTTGAGGGGTCGTTCTCCACAGGATCAAGGAGGGGTTCCTGGGTGGGAACAGGGTCCATGACCTCAGCGTGGACGCCTGGAGCCCTCAGCCAGGGGCCTGGAGCTGGACCAGGGGATCTCTGTCTCATTGGCCATCAGCAGCTCCCCGCCCCTTTCTCCGTGTCTGTCCGTGCACCTCGTTCCCTCTGTGTCCCTCTGTCTCTGTGTCTCTGTGTCTTTGTGTCTCTCTGTCTTTGTCTCCATTCCTATGTCTATGCAAGTCTTGGTCCCTACCTCTTTAAAAAAACGTTGTTTATTGAGGTAAAATTTATAACACAAAATTCACCATTTTTTAAAAGATTTTATTTATTTCTAGAGAGAGGGAGAGAAACATCAGTGTGTAGTTGCCTCTCATGCCCCTAACTGAGGACCTGGCCCACAACCCAGGCATGTGCCCAGACTGGGGAATTGAACCGGTGACCCTCTGATTCACAGTCCTGTGCTCAATCCACTGAGCTACACAGCCAGGGCAAAATTCTCCATTTTAAAGTGTTCAGTTGAGCGGCATTTAGGACATTCACTATGTCAAGCAACCCTCACTTCTGTCTAGTTTCAAACTTTTTCACCCTAAAACCCTGTACCCATTGGCAGCCACTCCCCCCTCCCCCCACCCCAGCTCCAGCCCCCCGCCACCACCGGTCTGCCTTCTGTCTCTATGGGTTTCTCTATTCTGAACATTTCATATAAATGGAACCATACAACGTGTGGCCTCTCGTGTCTCCCTTCTGTCACTTAGCACAATGTTCTCAAAGTTCACCCAAGTCGTAGTGCGGATTGCTGCATCATCCCTTTTCATTGCTAACTAATATTCCATTTTCTGGGTACAGCACATTTGGCTTACCCATTCATCAGTTAATGGACGTTTGGATTGTTTCCACCTTTGGGCTGTTAGGGATAATGCTGCCGTGAACATCTACATACAAGTAATTGTGAGAGCGTGTTCTCCATTCGTTTGGGCATACGTGTGAGCCTACAAGTGGGATTGCTGGGTCAGCCGGTAATTCTGTGTTTAACATGAACCCACCGCACTGTTTTCCAGGGCAGCTGCACCATCGGCATTCCTGCCAGCAGTGTGCGGGGCGAGGGTGTGGGGGGTCCAGTTTCTCCACACCCTCTCCACATCCACACTTCTTTTCTGGGCTTTTTTCCTAGCCATCCTAGTAGGGGTGAAGTTGTCTCTCACTTTTTTTTAAAGATTTTATTTATTTTTACAGAGAGGAGGACAGAGGGAGAAAGAGAGGGAAAGAAACATTGATGTGTGGGAGATACATGATTAGTTGCCTCTCGCACGGCCCCAACCGGGGACCTGGTCCACAACCCAGACACGTGCCCTGACTGGGAATCGAACCAGCAGACTTTTGGATTCTCAGGCTGGCACTCAATCCACTGAGCCACACCAACCAGGGCTCTCACTGTGGTTTTGATTTGCATTTTGCTAATGACTAATGAGTTTAAGCATCTTTTCATGTGCTTATTGGGCGTTTGTATATCTTGTTTGGAGAAATGTCTATTCAAGTCCTTTGCCCACCTTTTGAACTAGGTTCTTGTTGAGTTCTAATGTCTTTCATCTCTTCCTCTACTCCTTTATATCTCTCTGTGTTTCTTTGTCTAGCTGTTGGTCTCTCTGTGTCGTTGTCTCTCAGTCTCTCTGCCTCTCAGTCTCTCTCTGTCTCTGTGTGTGTGTCTCTCTGTCTCTGTCTCTGTGTGCTTCTTTCTCTCCTGTCCAGTCTCCTCTCTGCCTCTTCCTCAGCCTTCAGGTCTGCGCTCAACCGCCCTGCCCCCTTCAACAGGCCTTACCCCATCCCCTTCATTCACACAAGCTCTTTGATTCTTCATAGCACTGGCCACAGGTGATAATTCTGTATTTTGTTCGTTTTTTACTTCTTCAGGTGTCCCTGGTCTGGGTGCTCCCGGAGGGCAGGACCAGGTTGTCTGGGTCACCTCACTGTTCCCAGCACTACCCAGCCCCACAGTGGGTGCTTGGGGATAGTTTGCTGAATGAATAGATGGGTGGATGGATGAATGAATGAATCCCTTTCTGCATCCCCTGGCATCTCTCTGTCTTTCTGGCCTGCCTCTGCCCCTCTCGCTCCTCCCCACATCCCAGGTCTCTCTCCCACAGGGTCCAGGGCCCCTCAGCACCCCAGGATGGCCATAAGACAGGGGAAGAGAAGAAATTTGTAGCCTGGCTCCCTAGGGTCCTTCCGAGAAGGCCAGGGCCAGCTAGAACGCAGGCCCTGGCCTCACCTCTCCCTCTGCCCCCAGCCCCAGGCCGCAGGGGCCCCGTGGCACTGGTCTCCGAAGTCTTCGAGCAGCACCTGGGAGGACACATCTTGCAGGTGAGGCCCCTTCCTTACCTACTGCTCCTTGCTGCCACCTGGTGGCCATCCTCTGGGAACTGCACCCTTTTCTCCGGCATCCATCCCACCCAGAGCACCAGGACTGGGAGGCGGATGCTGGGGGTGCCTTCCTCTTCCCAGGGCGACCGAAGTCCCGTCTTCCCCTCAATAAAAAAATCCATTCTAGGCAAACGTAAGATTTCAGAGCCAGGCTCTTCTCTCCCCACTCCCTGTCTCTCCCGCTCTAGTCCCTGGATGGCTTTGTATTTGCCTTGAACCAGGAGGGGAAGTTCCTCTACATCTCAGAGACCGTCTCCATTTATCTGGGCCTCTCACAGGTAAGGACCCTCAGCAGACCGCCTGGACCCTGGCAGCCTACACCTCCCTTGGCGGCCCATGCATGCCCCTCCTCTCTCCAACCAGCATGAAAAACAGATCTCTGGTTTCCAAAGCGGGTGCCTTGGCACTCCACGTGGCATCCAACATGGCTCCTCTTCACAGGCAGTAGAGGGTTTTCGAAGTCAAGGTCAATTAGCAGAAAGGAAACAAATTAGCAGAAAGATCAGTTTGCCAGTGAGTGGTGGCCAAAAGGCACCATATTTGCCAAAACTTGTTTCTTCTTAACAAGAATTCGTATAGGATTACAACAGTTTGTATAGGAAGGGCTTAGGATTCTCAAGCTTTGGAAGGTTTTCTGTGGTGTCTGAAAGCTCTAAGTGTTGGCCTACAAACAGGAAGGTCGCTGGTTCAATTCCCAGTCAGGGCGCATGTCTGGGCTGTGAGCCAGGCTCCCCAGATGGGAGCATGCAAGACGCAACCCATTGATGTATCTCTCACATTGATGATTCTCTCCCTCTCTTTCTCCTTCCCTCCACTCTCTCTACAAATAAATAAATAAATAAATAAAATCTTAAAAATACAAAATAAAACAGATCCCCTATCGCCTCTATCTGGCGTCCTGGCTCCTTGTGGCCTCTAGGCCTTGCCAATCCATCCAAATGCAAATTGCTACCAGTGTTCTTAGAGAGATTTTGGCAAATGGTACATTTAGAAAATTGAGTGCTTCGGTATTTGGCCTTTGTGAGCAGGTTTTTCAGTGGGTTGCTGGAGATTTCTGGCAGAGGAAGACTGCTCAGGAAGGGGAAGATGGACAAGAGAAAGAGAGGGAGAAAGAGTGGAGGAAAGGCTTGAAGCTGGTGTGGGAAGGGTTTAACGAAGGGGATGGGTTCGAGGGGTGACACCAGCCCTGGGCCAGCGGGAGCCATGGGAGGTCTCTGAGAGGAGGAGGGCCTCGGTCGGGTGAGAAACTTAGGGAGGGGTCCCCAGTTGAGCGGGGACTGGAAGCCGGAAGACCAGTGAGGGTGCCAAGGCAGGAACGCAGCAGCGAGAACACGGGGGCCTGGACTGGGGGAGCTGGGGCCAGCAGGGGGCTGCTGCAAGATTTGGGGGCGGGGGTGATGAGTCGAACGTAAAACTCTGTCTAATGCAAAGGTTCTCGCTCGTTAAAGAGTTAGAAAACCATTCTTTTCCTTGTATCTTGAATTTCATTGCTGTTGGGACGGCCTGTGATTCGTCCACAGGCACAGGTGTTTGCTGTAAGATCAAGACTCTGACCCCGCCCCACCCCAACTCCCTGCACAGCTTCTTGATAGAGTAGGCAAGGGCGGAAAATCATTAATAATCACTGGCTTTGAAGTGGGAAGGGCACGGGAAGAGCCCAGGTTTGCTTCCTCCTTTAAAGAAAACTTAAAAAAAAATTCTGATGAAAACACAAGACCGTCCTGAAGCATTCCTGCTTGTGGGCTAACAAACCGGTGGTCAACCCGGCGGGTGAGAGGCTGCGCGCGCACCTCACCCGCCCCTGCATTCCCCCTCCTTCGCCGGCAGGTGGAGCTTACGGGCAGCAGCGTCTTCGACTACATCCATCCTGGGGACCACTCAGAGGTGCTGGAGCAACTGGGGCTGCGGACCCGGACCCCGGGGCCCCCCACTCCACCCTCCATCCCTTCCTCTTCCTCCTCCTCCTCATCTTCCTCCTCGCTTGCTGATACCCCTGAGATCGGTAATTCCAAGGGCCCCCAAAGAATGAGGCCTGATCAGGAAACACCCGGTATGGTGTATCCAATTATGTTTCATGTATACAAACCCCACTCTCCTTAGAGTTGTGCAAAGCAAGTTTTTGCAAAATGAACCAGAGTCTTAACTGAGGCAGGAAGATTTGGTTCCCTAAGACTGCCTGGATCCCCCAGTTTTGAGCTTCTAAAAGAGCCCTCTGGCTGCCTGTGGGTGACAGATAGAACCAGCCCTTGTAAATAAGGATAGCGCCCACTCACACGGCATTCGAGTGTGCTGTGACTCTAAGTACATGATTTCATTGGATCCTAAGCATAGTCCCACAAGGCAGGGCCTCCTAGTCTGTCCACTTTACAGAGGAGGAAACTGAGGCCGAGCGCAGCCAGGTTAAGTCGGGTGTCCCAGGTCACAGGCCTGGAGGCCGAGGAGCTGGACTGCAGCCCAGGTTTGTCTGGGATCGGGATCCAAGCTCCTCAGCCCTCTCTCCAATGGAAAATTCCACTCTGTGCTGAGGAGGGAGGGTGTTGGAGGCTATTCTGAATGTTCCTTTTAGCTCTGAGATCTTTAGGGGACTGTGAGATTACCTTCCCTGTAAATAAGGTTTTCTCATATGGGGTTTGCTTTACACCAAAACCATCTGAGTTGTCAGCAGCGATCACAAGTTTGGGGGGATGTTTGGGATGTGAATGGGTCTGTGGGTGTGTCTGCACCTCCGTCTGAGGCACAGGTCATCTGGGTGTGAGCATATGTACAGCTGCACCACGGGATTTTGCAGACTAACTTGTGTTTGTCTTATCTGTTGCTACACTCTGGGGCCCTGCTCTGTGCCCAGCTCTGTGCTGCGCAGGGCTGGGGACACAGTAGTGACAGCAGCCCCAACCCCTCCCTCCCACGGCTCACAGTCTAGTGAGGGAGGCTGACCCATCCTCAGCACGGGCAGGGCTGTGGTAGAAGACCCCCGAGAGTGTCTGACCCAGCCCGGGGGGTCACAGAGGGCTTCCCGGATGTCTGATCTGAGACCCAGAGGTCATAGCTAGAAACAATGGCAGTAGGAGGCAGCTCTTGCCCAGGTTCTGAGTCCTGTGGAGCCACGGCAGCTTCAGGACAGGAAAGGACAGGGTCAGAGATGAGCTTCAGAAAGCCCCGGCTTGCGGCTGCTGTGAGGGGAGGTTAGGGTGCCTTGTCAGTGAGCTTGTAGGGCCATTAAGTGGGTCTCTGAGTATCTGTGGCCATGATCCCGGTCTGGCGAGCTCTGCAGGCAGCGGGGAGGGGCGTCTATGTGTGTTTCCCCGTCCTGAGCCCCTAACTTTCCTTCACTCTCTGCCCCAGAGGCCAGCCCCACCGAGGTGGCCCCCTCCTCTGGGGTCCAGGAGCGCTCCTTCTTCATTCGCATGAAATCCACGCTCACCAAACGGGGTCTGCATGTCAAGGCCTCGGGGTACAAGGTGGGTGTGAGCTCTTTGGCCCCAGCCTCTGACTCCTGCATCCCCTCCTCCCCTCGCCAGATGTGTGTGTGGGGGGGGGGGCTCCTGCATTCCTGCCAGCTGTGTCCCTGTGCTGGTGGGTGACAGCAAGAGCCCAGCGTCCTAGTGGGTTAAGGTGCTCCTGCCTGGCCCCTCCTCCAACCACGCCCACCCACCATCTGCAGGTCATACACGTGACCGGTCGCCTCCGGGCACGTGCACTGGGCCTTGTGGCCCTTGGCCACACGCTGCCCCCAGCCCCCCTGGCTGAGCTGCCGCTGCATGGACACACGATCGTCTTCCGCCTCAGCCTGGGCCTCACCATCCTGGCTTGTGAGAGCAGGTAGCGGGGGTAACGCTGAGGCGGGAGGAAGGGGGCACATGGGAGAGCTGAGCGTGCATGCTGGGGAGCCATGGGGGCCGCAGAGCAGCGGAGGGGAAGGGAAGGAAGGCGCGAGGACCAGATGGGGCCTTCGGGGTGGAGGACTGCACATGGAGGAGGTGCGAGCGCGCCCATGGGGGCTCCCCGAGTGGACCTTTGCTCCTCCCCGATCCCATCTCTCTGGCCTCTCCGGCCCCTCGTCTCTCATCCACTCTTTCTCCTGCGCCACACAGCGAGGAAGGGGAAATAGTGAACTGGTGAGACGGTACCCACGTCCAGGGGCGCCCTCTGCTCGCGTGCCTAGAACCACTTGGGGACAGACATTATTGCAGCCATTCTGTAGAGGGGGAAACTGAGGCTCAGAGCACTCCAGAGTAAGAGTGGTGACCCTAGGTGATTCCAGAGCCAGCCCTGCCTCTTTTCCCCACCCCTGGGCCTCCACTCCTGCTCCCTGTCGCCCCCGCCTTTAGAGTCAGTGACCACATGGACCTGGGGCCCTCGGAGCTGGTGGGCCGCAGTTGCTACCAGTTTGTCCACGGACAGGACGCGGCCAGGATCCGCCAAAGCCACCTGGACCGTGAGAACCCTTACCCCTGCCTCCTGCCTGCCATTCCAGACTTCAGTACCCCCAGTGCCCTGCTCCCTGGAAGTCCCGCCCACTTCAGGGCCAAAACAGCCGCTCCTGGTAGCAGCTCAGCACAGGAGGGTGGCCGGGAGCTCTGAGCAGCGCCTGGATGGGGGGCGGGGGTAGGAGTTGGCTGTGGGGCCTCTGACCCGCCCTTAAAAAGTCCAGGTGCCGCATTAGCTCCAGGCCTTTCTCACTCTAGCTCTGTCTCCCTCTGTGCTGCTGTTCCCTTTGTCTTCTCCCCGCCCTCTGCTTCCCTGTCCCCTATCTCCCCCCTGCACCTGCCCCCCATTCCCCTCTGCACCTGTCCCCCATTCCCCCCCTGCACCTGCTCCCATCTCTGCACTTCCCTCTCTCCATCTCCTCTCTGCCCATCTCCCCATCCACCTCTTGCCCCTTCCCCCTCTCCTGTCCATCTGTCTCACCTCCCTCTGCCTATCTCTTCCTGTCCTCCTATCTCTTTGTCTCATGCCCACCCCTTCTGGTCCCTCCTGTCCCTGGGCTGGGCCCAGTGCTGGACAAGGGCCAGGTGATGACCGGGTACTACCGCTGGCTGCAGCGTGCCGGGGGCTTCGTGTGGCTGCAATCCGTGGCCACGGTGGCTGTGAACGGGAAGAGCCCTGGGGAGCGCCACGTGCTCTGGGTCAGCTACGTGCTCAGGTGAGGGCTGCACCCGCCCGGCCCGCAGGGAGCTGGCACCCCTTCAGAAGCCTCTGCTGCCTCTCCCCACCTTGGGGTGGGGGGTCCTCAGGGAGGGCCTCTGGGAGGGGTCGAAGAGAGGAGGGGGAGTGGGGGACAGAGAGGGCCAAGGCCTGGAAGTGGAGCATCCTTGCTGCACGCGGCAGAGAGGTGCGGGAAGTGGGTGGCACTCCCAGCCAGGCCGGGGTGGGGCCACCTTGGGCGCAGGCTGAGCGTCTGGACCCTGCACCTGGGCACTGGAGAGCACAGCAGTGTTTAAAGCTGGAGAGGGTCATGGTCAGATTTGCCTTTTTTAAAAAAAAGATTTTATTTGTTTTTAGAGAGAGGGGAAGGGAGGGAGAAAGACAGGGAGGGAAACATCAGTGTGTGGTTGCCTCTCACTTGCCCCCTACTGGGGACCTGGCATGCAACCCAGGCATGTGCCCTGTCTGGGAATCAAACTGGCGACCCTTAGTTTCACAGACCGGCACTCGATCCACTGAGCCACACCAGCCAGGGCTCAAATCTGCCTTTTGTAAAGACCCCTCTGGCAGCAGTGGAGAGGACAGTCTAAGGGGCAAGACAGGGGCTAGGGGACTGTGGGGAGGCTGGGGCGGACCCTGGGAGATGCCAGGCCCTGCAGGGAGGAGCGCAGCGGCCACCTGTGGGGGCCTAGGACTCGGGCCTTGCTGGGCCTGGCCCCAGGCCTGAGAAGAGTGGCAGTTCAGAGGGAAGACACTGAGGCCAGGTGAGCATGAGGTGCCTGGGGGACACCCAGGTAGTGGCATTCAGGGACCATGCCGCAGGTCTAGCCTCAGGAGATGGGGTCGATCTGGGGTAGAAGCCAGCTTGCAATCTGGGGGTCCGGCCATGAGGCACAAGTCTCTCGGGGTGTTCAACACTCAGAGCGGGAGGGGAAGTCTGCACCCACAGGACTGGGGGGCCGAGGGGCGTCTGCCCCTACCCAGGAACCCTGGCTCCCCACCCGACCTGTCTCGCCCCAGCCACCCTGAGGGCGGCCAGACACCTCTGGACGCCTTCCAGCTGCCAGCTGGCACGGCCCGTGAGGACACGTCCAGCCCAGAGCCGGAACCCACAGGTGAGCCTGCCTCCCACCCCGGCCCCTGGGAGGCTCTACCGTGTGACCCCTGGGACCCGCACTGTCCAGTCCAGAAGCCACTAGCCACGTGTGGCCGGCTACTTACATTAAAGCTAAGAATCCAGGTCCCCTGGTGTACTCAGCACACTGCAGGCACTCTGTAGCCACACATAGTGCGTGGCCAATGTGCTGTGTGGCGCAGATGTGGCCGCGCGGTGCGGTCACAGAAGAGAGTCTTGTGAGCGCCGGTCTAGAACGGGGTTTCTCAGCCTCCGCTCCACGTAACTCCTGGCCAGGGGTGCCGTCCAGCGCATTGCAGGGCGCTTAGCAGCATCCTCCCCAATTGTGACAACCAGAACCCGTCGTCTGCAGACAGAGCCAAATGTCCTCTGGGGGACCCCACCCCCGGTGGAGACCCACTGAGCTCAGCTTCGTTCCACAGGCGGATAGACAGAGGGCTGGGGACGCACACACAGCGCCCTTCAAAATCCTCTTTCAGACCCAGTGCCTCCGGTGCAAGGGAAGCAGGCTGCCCCCCCGGACAAGGACGAGGCCCCCCAGGCCCAGGGCAAAGGCATCAAAGTAGAGCCTGGCTGGGGGGGGACGAAAGACGCAGAGGACAGTGGGGACGAGGAGCCGACTGGCCACCCAGCCCCACCGCGGCGCGAGTTCACGTCGGTCATCCGGACAGGGGCCCTGAAGCAGGACCTCGTGCGGCCCTGGGGCCTCGTGTCTCCCGGGGACCCCCCACCCTCTCTGCTCCATGCAGGCTTCCTGCCTCCTGTCATGCGGGGCCTGTGCACACCCAGCACCATCCGCTACGGCCCCACGGAGCTGGGCCTCATGTACCCGCACCTGCAGAGGCTGGGCCCGGGGCCCGCCTTCCCAGAGGCCTTCTACCCACCTCTGGGCCTGCCCTACCCAGGGCCCACAGGCACCAGGGTGCAGCGGAAGGGGGACTGATGCCTGGGACAGCCTCCTACAGAGCTGGGCTCGGGGGGCAGGCACTGGCCCCTGAGGGAGTAAGGAAACAGGGCTCTTGGCCCCATCGGGGCACTTTCATAATTAAAGACCTGCTCCCCAACTACAGCTCGGTCTCTGGGGATCATGGAGCTCCTCCCTCCTCCCTGCCACCCCTTCCCTCCCCCTCCCGCCTCCCGAAGGCCCAGTCTTCCCCGTCACAAGAACCACTGCTGGGAGCGAGGGGAGGGTCAGGTTTTAATGTCCTGGTTCTTGGGGCTGGGCCAGCCGTCGACCGGCCATTGCCCGTGGCCCTGTTGCTCACTCGGGCGGTGGCCGGCCAGCTTCGTCGGGGCCTTCTGCGGTGGCTGTCCCATCATCCTCCGGCACCAGTTCCACGTCCAGCTCCAGCTGGCCCATGTAGAGGCCGACAGCACATGCCCAGAGCAGGCCAGCGGCCAGCACGGCGCCCACACCTGCGGCTGCGCCCCCCAGCGAGAGCTGCATGGGCCCCCGCAGCGCGGCCAAGCCCACCACGTAGGAGGCACCACCCCACACCACGCACAGGCCGCCCAGCAGGAAGAAGCCTGTGGGAGAGGGTGAAAGTCAGAGTCAAAGCAGGGGAGAGCCCAGGGTCCTGAGCTGGGGGGTGGGATCCTGGAGACAGAGCAGGGTCAGTGGACTAAGGTGGACTTACAGCGGGGATGGGGCAAACTCAAGGGCAGAGCAGGGGTCAGGGGTGGTACAGAGCCAAGGTCACCAGGCATGAGAAGGTATCAGAGGGGTATCAAAGACTTAGAGGTGGGGGGAGCTGGTCTGAGAGCAAAGACAGGGTTAGAGGGGCAGGGGCTGGACTGTCCTCATCTTTGCTCACAAGTCAGATTAGAGGGGCAGCCCCATAGCCATGCCCTGAGCCACCCGCTCTGGGGGGGGTCTAGTGCCCACAAAATGGAGGTGGGGTGGGGAGGTGGAAGGTCAACACAAGTGAGGGTGAAACAGGTTCTGGTGGGGGAAGAAGGAGGGGTTCTTCACTTACTGCTGGGGGCGGGGAATGGGGCAGGAGGAAATCTACACTCACCAGGGAGGGGGTTATGCATTCCCCAGTTGGTGGAGCGAGGGCAAGAGTGGGGATCTGCACTCACCATAGGCAGCTTCCCGACCCATGTCACTCTGCATGAAGGAGATGACCCCGATGCCAGATGCCAGGAGGCCATTTCGAAACCAGGACAAGAAGGCTTGGAGGGAGGTGGGAGAGGAAGGAGAAATTAGCATCAGCCCAAACCCTGCCCCCAAAGCCCCTCAGTCCAGACAGTCAAACTGAGGGGCTTCTAATCCCACCACCCCATCCTGCTCCAGATTCCCACCATGTCCGCCCCCCCCCCCAACCCTATGTCCCCAAACCCTTTCTGGTCTCCATCTCTGAGCCCCTTTTCCCCAAACTCTGCAACACTGAATAATTCAAGTCCGCAGAATCTAGCGGAGGATCTAGGGCCGAAATTGCAGAACCTAAATCTGAGAACAGGAAAACTCCAAGAGGTCATCTTGGTCCACCTCCTCCCCATATGTGTATCCCCACAGGCTGCCCTCACTTCTTTCTCAGACCTCCTGACACAAACTGTGCCCCCTGCCCAGATTTGATGTCATTCACATCCGTTCAAGTCCCAGGTGTTGACGCTAACGGGCTAGCTGGGTTACAAATCCCCCACCCCTACACCATTCTGTATCGAGACACCCCATCCTCTCCAAGCCTGACGTGAGGCCCCGCCCCCTGCAGCCTGGATCACCTCGCCCTCCAATCATCCCATAGCTTTTCTACTATTGGTTGTTCCCTCCTCCAATCAAAAACTTCGCCCTCATCTGTGGGGATCCGTACTCCCGCCTTATGCAGAGTGGTCGCCTCTTCAATCCCAAGTGGCTCTTTCAAGGAGGA
The DNA here is from genome assembly GCF_004126475.2 of Phyllostomus discolor. NCBI lineage: Eukaryota > Metazoa > Chordata > Mammalia > Chiroptera > Phyllostomidae > Phyllostomus > Phyllostomus discolor. Next base: position 18,209,747 of record NC_040914.2, read on the forward strand.
CCCCTCCTGTACACAATTTCCCGGCCCTTAGCCCTCTTCGGAAGCCTCTCTCGTCCGGACTGCACAATTCCATCAGGCTGCCTGTCCTAGCCAGACCAGCCTCCCCGACCCCTACTGCACCCCACTAACCCGTCCCATCCGCAAGCCCTTCTCCTTTGCAGACACACTGCGCTCTTGCAGCCGGCGCTTCCCTGCGAGTATACGGAAGCCCTTCCTCCGGTGCCGGGGCCCTGTTTCCAGCAGACGCCCCACCCCCTTCTCTGACTCGCAAGCGCGGAATGCTCCGCTGTCCCGAGCCCCGTCTGCCGGCGGGGACCACCCTCACCCCAGCCCCAGACCTGTCTCATGCGCCTTCCGGAGGAGCCAGGCGTCCGCGCGGTCCAGTTCGGACACGGGAGGCGGCGAAGCCACGGCGCGGGGGCCGTGGCCCGGGGCGAAAGACCCCCGGGCGCCCCCGCTCCGGGGCCGCGGAGGCGGCAGCAGCGCCCCCCGGAAGCGTAGTCGGGCCAGGCGGGCGGCCCGAGCCCACCACCAGCCGCCTCCCATGGTTCGCACTACGGACGCCGCACCCCACCCCGCCTCACGATGCGTCCGTAGGCTAAAATACTCGTCACTCACACAGAGCGGCTAATCCATTGGCTTCGCGCGCGCCACTCAGGTTCAGTGTTCGCCGTCCATTGGTCAGAATGGCAAAGATTCCCTCTTCTGTCATCTGTGCCGGTACTAGGCGTCCCACCTTGGTTCTGAGGCTGGACTACAAATCCCAGCGGTCTCTGTGCCCGGGGAAGGCCGGTCTTCAAAAGCCGGGGGCGCGACGTCTGCCAGGACTTGTAGTTTTTGTTGATAACTTTAATTCCAATAGTCAAAAAACAAAAAACACCTGGCTGGTGTAGCTCAGTGGATTGAGCTCAGGCCTGCAAAACAAGGCGTCGAGGTTTGATTCCCAGTCAGGTACATGCCTGGGCTGAGGGCCAGGTCCCCAGTAGGGCGCCTGTGAAAGGCAACCACGCATTGATGTTTTCCTCTCTCTCTTTCTCCTTCCCTTTCCCTCTCTCTGAAAATAAATAAAATCTTTTTTTTTAAGCAAAACTTTTGCAAAATCTCAAAGAGCCCAACGGAGAAAGTGAAATTCACCAGAAATCCCACTAGTGAGCGACTTTTAATATTTTATTTTATTCCTGTTCTGCATTTATTCCTGTCCTATATTTTATTATATTCCTGTCCTCTTTTTCTATGCAGATGTAAAATAAGATGCTCTGAAAAAAATAATTTTTTTCATATTACAATAAGTCATAAACATTGACCAGTGGTATCACTTTTTCCACAGCATAATTTTTCAAATTATTTTTTAAACATGGGACAAGGTGCAAAAGGTACAAGAGCGTCTAATGAAAAGTAATTGCCACCAGTGTCTCCGCCAGCCCATTGCCATGCCCTGTCCCGCAGACTCAAGGTTAACGGTTCATAGTGACACATTCATTACAAGGATGGAACACAGGTGATTTCCAGGCTCCAGGTTGTTTCCCAACTCTCCTGCTGTAAACAATTTTAGTTTCCTTGCAGGTGTAAGCTTATGTCTGAGTCTGGAGGGACCTGAACCCACTGGCAAACTTGTCTCAAGCTTCTGCCTCTGGGTCTACATACGGCTTTATGTATCCCCTGTTGACCTTAAAATTAAGTCTTTTTTTTTTTTATCAGCAAAAATGGGTTTATCCGGGAATAGCAAAGAATTACAATTCAGGACAAGCAAGCTATAGATAACCATAGGCAAATTCAACAAAGGAGACAAATATTACTTAAGGAAGAAGGAAAAGGTTAGGAGGGCTTGTTTTGAAGAAAGACCCATTGGGGAAAAGCGAGAGTTCAGGGAGATGACCATGTCTCACGGCTGAGCTGCTAGGGGAGTTAATTTCTGATAGGAGATGCAATGTACATCTTCTCCTGCTGGGGTCTATGACTGACGATTCTTTTTTGTTGCCTTTTTTTCTTTTGGGTCTTGTCTGTAATTGACTATTTTTCCTGTAATTGACATCAAATGGTACTGTGTGAGAGCTCCCCCTTCTGGTCACATGCAAGAAGCAACCAATGAACGCATAGATAAGTTGAACAATGAAGTGATGTCTCTCTCCCTCTCTCAAATCAATAAACTTTTTGTAAAAAAAAAAAAGCAAAGATTTCCACTCTCTTCACTTCTAATCCACATTGTATCAGCGGTCTAGCTAGTGCAACAAGGCAACAAAAAGAAAGAAAAGGCACTGCCCTCCCTGGCTGGGTAGCTCAGTTGGTTAGAGCGTTGCCCCAATAAACCAAGGTTGCAGGTTCGATCCCCGGTCAGAGCACATGCAAAAATCAACCAATGAATGCATAGATAAGTGGAACAACAAGCCAATTTAAAAAAAGAAAAGAAAAATAGGAATAAAGATCAGAGGGAAGAAGTAAAATTGTCAATATTTGCACACAATGTGATTGTTCACGTAGAAAATTCTAAGGAATCAGAATAACTAAAATTAAGTGAACTTTGCAAGGTGGTAGAATCCAAGATCAATATACAATATCCTAGCTGGAAGCAATTGTAAAATGAGATTGAAGATAATCCCCTTCACCATAGATAGTATCACAACCAAAAATTCTTAGGACTAAATTGAACAAGAGACAAGCAAGATTTCTACACCTCTACACTGTAAAGAACAAAATCCTACTGAGAAGATTCGAACAGGTGGAGGTGCACGCCCTGTCCGCGGATTGGAAAGCTCGCTCCTTGTGAAGCTTACCTTCTATACGGACTGCTGTAAATAGATAAGAACCTTGCTAAAGTTCTGGGGAAAGTGCAGGGGACTCGGGGTATCCAGAGAGGACACCCAACCCCGCCGACATATGGGGTCAGCCAGGGGGTGTGTGAGTTGAAACCTGAGCTCGGAGGCAGTGTGATCGGGTAAAGAGTGTTGAAAACCGTGCAGAGAACAATCGGGGCCTGAGAAAGCTTACCCTACAGTCAGTGTAGGAGACTGAGCATAAATAATAAAATAAATTCCAATTATTTGCTATCATGAGATGGTTTCCTTGCTTGCCTGTGGGCAGCTGTGACAATGAAATTTTCTGAGCTGCCCTGGGAGGGTGCAGAGATCTTTTGAATCCCGAATGAGAGCTCTCTGCCCATCCTAATCGCAGCCAGAGCAAAGCCTCAATGGTCTTGAATCTCCAAAGGCACTCCATTCAGCTCCTGGGTCTCTTTCAGCTCCCGATCCTGCACACTAGGGAGCCTGGAGGATTTGTGCCAGGTCAGGCCGTGTTCGACTTACCTGTTTGGATCACTCCGCCTCCCTGTGGAGAACGGACTGTAGCAGAGACAAATGGGAAACTTTAAAATGAGTAGGTGGACCTGCCTGGTGTGGCTCAGTTGGTTGAGCTGTGTCTCACAAAGCAAACAACCACGAGTTCGATTCCTGCTCAGGCCACGGGCCTGGGCTGTGGGGCTGGTTCCTGGTGGCGGGAGTGCAAGAGGCAACCAATCGATGTTTCTCTCCCTCTCTTTCTCCCTCTTTCCCCTCCTCTAAATAAATACCAAATTTTTCAGACTGTAAGACGCACCGGACCATAAGACGCACCGGACCATACGACGCACCTAGGTTTTAGAGGGAAATAGGAGAAAAAATTTTGAAGCAAAAAATATGGTAAAATATTTAATAACATAAATAACACAGGCCACTGATGCCCCATCCACAGTGAGCCAGATAAGCCACATTTGGACTATAAGACGCACCCCCCTTTTCCCTCCCAAAGTTGGGGGGAAAGTGCGCCTTTTTTTTTAAGATTTTATTTATTTTGAGAGAGAGAAAGAGAGAGAGAGAAACATCAATGTGTGGTTGCTGGGGGCCATGGCCTGCAACCTAGGCATGTGCCCTGACTGGGAATTGAACCTGCGATGCCTGGTTCGCAGCCCACGCTCAATCCACTGAGCTATGCCAGCCAGGGCAAGTGCGTCTTTTTTTTAATAGATTTATTTATTTTTAGACAGAAGGGAAGAGAGGGAAAATGGGAGAGAAATGTCAATGTGTGGTTGCCACTCACACACCCTCACTGGGGACGTGGCCTACAACCCTGGCATGTGTCCTGACTGGGAATCAAACTGGCGACCCTATGGTTCGCAGGCCAGCGCTCAATCCACTGAGCCACGTCAACCAGGGTTTGCTTGCTTTTTTTTTTTTTTTTTTAAGATAAAAGTGCGTGTTACAGTCCGAAAAATGGGCTAAATAAAATCTTTTTAAAAAATAAAAACAAAAGGGACAGGTGACCCCATCAGTAGCTATCTCTTTCTCTCCGTTCCCAGCCCAAACCCTTGAAAACTTTCACCGGCACAGCTGAGACCGGCCGACGCATTCATTGGCCCCCAGACCCCCTTGGCGCAGGTTCTCTGGGTACTAACACAGGAACTGCTTACTGAGTATCTGCGAGGTACCGAGGTCTGTTGGAGACACCGGGGACGTCCCAGTGAACAAAACAAACCACGCGAAAACAAGGATGTGTCCCAGCCTATGGACGTGACACAATTAGGGAAGAGGGACCGAAGAATAATTAATGTAAAAACCCGTCGAGTGTAAAATCCATAAAGAAAATGGATGAAGGTGACGAGGTAGAGAGTAAGAAGGTGAGGCCGCCAGCCTCCACCACGGTCCCTGAGACTGGTGGGGCCTCCTCCCACACCCAGTCAGGGCTGGTCTCTGGGACCAACAGAACGCTGTGGAAGTGACAGAGTGGGGACCCCCCCCCCCGCCCCTGTGGGTCTCTGGGTGACTGCTGCCCTGGCCCAAACCTCATGAGACGCAGGGCGGAAGCCCTCAGCTGAGCCGCTCCCTCGGGATTCCCAACCCGCAGAGGCAAGGTGATAATACCCATACCCGTTTATGGTTTTAAGGCACTAGGTTCTGGGAACATGTCCCGTGACAAGAAGTCAGTCGCGCAGTGATGAGGAGGAGGTGGGCTGCTCCAAGCAGAGAGGACAGCGAGTGCAAAGGCCCTGAGGCTGTAGTGTGCGTGAATGTGGCGGAGTGGCTGGTGTGGGTGCGGCAGGGCGAGCAATGGGGAGAGTGGGAAGGAGTGGAAGTCCCAGAGGCGATGCAGGCAGGGAGTTCTTGAGGTCTTGTGGGCAGAGGTGAAGGCTTTGTATTTTATTATTATTATTTTTTTTTTAGAGAAGCAGACAGAGGTTTCTTTTTTAAAAGTTTTTTTAAAGATTTTATTTATTCGTTTTTAGAGAGGGAAGGGAGGGAGAAGGAGAGAGAGAGAGAGAAATACCAATGTGTGGTTGCTGGGGGCCATGGCCTGCAACCCAGGCATGTGCCCTGACTGGGAATCGAACCTGCGACACTTTGGTTCGCAGCCCGCGCTCAATCCACTGAGCTATGCCAGCCAGGGCGTATTTTATTATTTTTTAAAAGATTTTATTTACTTATTTTTAGAGAGAGAAAGGGGAAGGGAGGGAGGGCGAAAGAGAGGGAGAGAAACATCAATTGGTTGCCTGTTGCACACCCCCAACCGGGGCACAGGCCCACAACCCAGCAGTGTGCCCTGACTGGGAATCGAACCAGGACAACGCTCCACACTCTAAGCCACAGCAGTGAGGGCCACAGGATGTTTTAAATGAGTATGTAGTCTCTCTCTAAACCCTTCCATAGCTCTCCATCCTATTGGCCCAGGCCCCTTGACCTCTGCCCTTTCACGGAAAAGAGCTTGGGTTTTATGAAGAGGACAATAGGTTCGAGAGCTAAGGTAGGGGTTACATTTGGGGAGGGAGTCCAAATGGGCTGGGATAGAGAGCCTGCCTGCTGGCAACAAACGTTAAGCATTAAATGGGCTTAAGGGGGAACTGAAAATATTTGAGACACATTGTTCACATTCTTGGCTGGTGAAATGGTGAGGGGAGGCGGGGGCAGGGGTGCGGTGGGGAGTGGAACGCCAGGAAGGGCCAGGGCATTAGAAAACAAATCCTCCTTAAAGAGACAGAGCTGACTGGATCAGGTTCTGCAACGAATCCTTGGGAGCTTTGACAAAACACTAACGCTCCAGCCCCACCCCGACCAGCGCTGTCAGCATCTGACTGGGTGTCGGTCTTCTCTTCCAATGAACGAGTTTTTACTCGCCACAAGGAACGGTAATTATGCGACACTAAAGCCACGGTGGTAATTATGCAGCAATGAATAACTATAATCAGATATAGCAACATGGATCAAATCGTCACACTGTACCGCCTGAACTCATACAGTATTCTATAGGTCAACTATATCTCAATTTAATTTTTTTTTAAGAATGCATTTTTATCAAGAACTCACCAGGCCCTGACCAGGTAGCTCAGTTGGTTAGAGTATTTTCCCGATACGCCAAGGATATGGGTTCGGTCTCCAGTCAGGGCACATACAAGAATCAGCCAATGGGTGCATCAGTAAGTGGGACAACAAATCGATGTTTCTTTCTCTTCCAAAAATCAATACATTTTTTTTAAAAAGCTTACCAGATGTCAAGAATGGTCCCCAAAACTGGACACAACAGCAGACCAAAGGGATACTAGCTTTTGTAGGAAAGTTTAGAGTGTGAGGGGAAGGACAGTGTCGCCTGGTGTCACCCACAGGTCAGGCGCCTATCGGGGCTGTCCTGTAATTCCTTCAGCGGAAGTCTAACATTTTCCCTGGACAAGTGCTCACTGCCACTCATGCCTCACCCTCCGTGGGGCCCCTCGCCTCAGCAGAGCCCGGCTGTGCAGCTCACCACAGCTGAGAACCAGCACTGAACTGAAACATGTCTCCTTGTCAGTTTCTCCGAGACAGGCACTTCCTGTGACCCACACTGGTCAGTTACTTACTTCCCCATATCTATCCAATTTGCACTGTCTGCAAACCCCTCTTACCAGAGAAAAACAACACTTAAAAAAAAATACCTCGCCTGAGGATATGTTTGTATTGATTTTATTTTTTAGATTTTATTTATTTTTAGAGAGCAGGGAAGGAAGGGAGAGAGGGAGAGAAACATCAGTGTGTGGTTGCCTCTCATGCACCCTCCACCAGGCACCTGGTCCACAACCCAGGCATGTGCCCTGACTGGGAATCGAACTGGCGACCCTTTGGTTTGCAGGCCTGAGACACACAGAGAAACACTGATTGGTTGCCTCCCATATGCACCCCGACTGGGGATCCAATCTGTAGCCAAGGGTGTGTCTGATTGGGAATTGAACCCATAAACTTTTGGTTTATGGGACGATGCTCCAACCAACTGAGCCACCCGGCCAGGGTGAAAAGCCGTGCCTTCTGTTTGATTCTGAGATGCTCGCAGATCTCTGAGAAGGAGGCTTCTCCCTGCCACCATGGTCTTTTTCAGTCACTTTTCTCCTCATCTCAGTCTGAATGTGTTGTCTTTGGCATATCTGTAAGTTCTCCTGCTTTTTTCATGAGGTTGATTCCTAGATTCCTTAAAACATTTATCACTTTGAGGAAGATTCTCTGATTTCCTGTAATTGTCCTAGTTGATCACAGAAGAATGCTGTCGACTTTTGAGTTCTAATTTCAAACCCATGAGATCCAACCCTTTAATGCAGGCGGTTCAGGGGTTGTCAGTGTCTTTACAGGGCTGGCAACCATCGCTGAGCTCTACCTGCGGAGCCTTTCACTATCGCCAAGAGAAACGCCATCCTGTTAGCAGTCACTCCCATGCCTGCTCCGGCCCCCCGCCCGGGGGCCCCTGCAACCACTGATTTACTCACTGTCTCTGTGAATGTGCTGATTCTGGACATATCATAAGGAAACGGACTCATAAAGTGTGTGGCCTTCGTGTTTTTCTCACTTGGCATAATGTTTTCAAGGGTTATTTTGTAGCATGTGGATCAGTACTTCATTCCTTTCTTGTTTTTATCCTCACCTAAGGATACGCTTTCATTGATTTTTAGAGCGACGAAGGGAGGAGAGGGAGGAAGATTGATCGGCTGCCTCCCATAGGCCCAGAAACTCAGTGTGATTTAAGGATCTTGAAACGGGAGATTATCCCGGATCGCCCAATCTAATGGCGTGGGCCTTTAAGAGCAGAGACCCTTTCCCAGCTGTAGCCAGAGGTGTGCCCACACAGCAAGGGCCAGAGCCACGCAGCGTAGCTGGCTGTGATGTGGAGGGGGCTGCTGACCCACGAGGGCAGCCTCTAGAAGCTGGAAAAGGCAGGAAAACAATCCCTGTTCCTTCAGAGAGGAGAGCGGCCCTGGCCAGTTGGATTTTGGCCAGGGGAGACCCATGTCACACTTGTGACCTCCAGAACAGCAACAAATCTGTGATTTTAAACCCCTGAGTTTGGGAAGTATATACAGCAGCCATGGAAAACGAACCCACTGAAACACAGAGGCCGAAGCCAGTCCAGTCCCATGGAGATGCGACTCCGTGAGACTCGGTGCTGCTCCCTGTCATACCCTGGCAGAGTGTGGCTTCCTCAGGTAAGATGCCTGGCTAATGAGTGGGGGGTATCCCCTATCACACAGCGCCACAGCTCTGGAGGCTGGGAGTCCAAGACCAAGGTGCCAGCAGGCTCGACCCAGTGAGTGCTGCTACCGGGGTCACAGCCAGCTGTATCCTAGCTGCGCCCTCGCCGGGCGGTCGGGCCAAAAACATGATCAGGGCAGATTTGCTCGGGTCTCCCTTGTGAGGACACTGATTCCATCCTGGGGGCTCCGTTCTCCTGACTGACCATCTCCTGACACCATCTCACCGGGGAATGGGTTTCAGCATTATGTACCTTTTAAAATTTTAAACAACTTTTGAGAGAGGGAAGTATCTATTCTACTTTTTTATAAATTCACTGGTCGATTCTTGTATGCACCCTGATGGGGACCACACCCACAACCTTGGTGTATCGGGATGACGGTCCAGCCAACCAAGCCACATGGCCAGGGCCACACACGGACTTTGTGGGGACATGGACACTCAGTGTGCCACAGCTAGGGCTCCAGTTCCTCCCACCTGGGCGGTCCTGGGGCCGGTGCACAGGTGGGCCTTGCCATGTGGGCCACCACTGTGTCTCTTCGGAGATTGGCCCCGTGCCGAGCTCGGGCAGTGTGCGGTGAGGCCGCTGGGGATGGATGTCGCCTTGGGGCTGGCCGCCTGAGGCCGTCTCCTACCCTTCCGGTCCATTCTGGGGCACAGGTGACTGGAGCAGGAGAGACACCAGAACCACAGGCTCTTTAAAATAACTGCACCCTTTAATGGCAGTAATACAATTATTGGGTTAAGAGAGCACAGGAGACAGGGCGGGCGGCGCTTCTGGAAGACGGAGACGGAGTACGAAAGGGTGGAGTGGAGGCATGCGACGTCATTGTAAAAATACAGTACGTTATATACATATTTGCACCATCGACTTTCAACTCTGAAATAGTATTTACATTTTTGTTACAATCCTGGTTAGATCACAATTTTTCTTTAAAAGCTCGGCCTGATGGCAAATGAAGATCTGGGGTGAATTCATAGTCCTGTGAGGTTCTTAGGCTGAATATCAAACGAGGCCCCAGCTTCTATTTCATCCACAAGTTTCCGTTTAAAAAAAGTATTTAATTTGCTTTTACAAAAGAAATTTCTCCGGAGAACAAAACCACCGCCGCCACACTGCATGTTCCCACCCATCGTCCAGGCGCCAAGCGCTGCAGCCCCTGCTCGAGGCCAACACCGGTGGCCGAAGAAAAATCTCATGTTTAAAAAAAAACAAGACAGAAAAGACACAGAGACAAACCACACCAACCCGACCCTCACGCACTGACCCTGTGGGCCTGCCTCTCCCGCCCTTGCCTCTGGCCCCAGGCTCAACCATTGGTCTCTGGAGAGGGGGGTTTGGTACAGCAGCCTCATTCACCCCCCACCCCAAGGTGCTGAGGGACGGAACCCTTTGGCTGGGTCACCAGGCTCCCCCTCACTGCCAGCAAAGGAGAGACAGGGGCCTTAAGCGAGGTGGTTGAGGTGGCCAGACGAGGCGACCAGCAGAAGAGGCTGGCGAGGACTGACACGTAGGCGGGAGGGACCCCCAGCGACACAGGCCTCGCCCAGTCCCCCCAGGCCACATCCGGAGGGCAGGCCTCCTCTGGAGCTCGGTGGACAGGGCTGGGCCTTAGCTGGGGCCCTGGGGAAGTGGGTGAGGGGAGCAGGACACGGGCTTCCGGCCTCACCCCCACCTGCGGGGGGTCCCGGCCCCTCCTGGAGAGGACCCAACAGTCCTACCCTGCTAGGGGCACTCTCCAGCCCTTCCCTCAGCCCTTTTCATGGAAGTGCCCACACATCCAGCAACCTGATGCATCTCTGGACCCGTGAGCCTGTTGCTGAAAAGCCAAACACATGGAGCCCAAGGGCCCCGAAGACACGGTGCCGGGCAGGGTGGAGACAGTGGGGGTAGGAACACTTTGCCAAGAACCAGCTACGGCTCCTGTGGGGACCTGGGGGGCAGCTGTGCCACGGATCCTTGAGTGGTCCCCAGAGGCGCCAGAAGTGCACACTGGACGCTCTAACTTCTGAGGACTGGGACAGCCCCTGGCCCGAGGGGAGGTGGGTGTGGCTTCGACAGAACAGGACAGGGCAGGAGCTAATACTGACGGAAAACAGGCGACCTGCGGAGAATGCCCCCGGGGTGTAGCTCAGGGGCTGCCCCCACCCACCCTGCCGCCTCCAGGCCCACCTCTTACCCTGGAGTCTTCTGTCCAGGACCCAGGCGCAGGGTCAGGGTCAACGGCGGACTCTGGATGGAGGGCGGCTCAAGGACTGTGTGCGAATCCACGTGAGATGGCAGCAGCGAAGGGCTCGCTTCTCGCAGCCCCAGCACGACCCCAGGGCTCTGTCCTTCCCTTGGACATTTTTTCACCCCCCACCCACCCCCACAGCGGGTCCTGCAACTCGGATGGGCAGTGCTCGGGGCCTACTCAGCACCTGCTGTGTTCCCTTTATCCGGGGGGGGGGGGTGCAGAGGCAGAGGGGCCAAGCTGTGCCCAGAAAACCCGCTGGAACCCCAGTTTTCAAGGAGTCCCTGAAAAATCGGGCCAGAGTGCCGGCTGGGGACACGCCACTCTTCCCACACACAAGTAGATGCTCCCAGCAGGGGCCCGGCAGCACTGACCAGAACTGAAGGGAGTTATATACAATTTATCTGTTTTAAAAAGAAAGTATTATCAGACAGAGAGAGAAAAGAAAAAGATGAAGGAAGTAAAGAAAGAACACCCAGACCCCTCCCCCCAGGGTCCCAACTCTGGCTGCTGCACTTAAATATCGCCTGGGAAAGGTGGGGTACAGGGGGCGCTTGACCCCAGCATAACACTACTGGCAGAAGGGGGAGGCAGTGGGGTCAAAACCTTTAAAAACATCTTTCAGGGACCCTGCATCCTGCTCGCCCTCACGGGCCGGGCTGTTGCCGGCAAACGGGCTCCCAGAGCCCGCCTTCGGCGCAGGCTTCACAGTCCCAAAGAGGGTGGGCACCGGCAGGTTGTGCACCCCAGGCTGTGGTGGGGTGCCCTCCGCAGGTGGGGCACCCGGGGCTGCCGCCGGGGCTGCAGAGGCCTTGGGCCGGGGCCGGTTGTAGCTGTTGTATCTGTCCGTGGCCGAGGCCGTGGCCCCGTCTGCCCCGGACTTCCCAGGCTCCGGCTGCTCCAGGGCAGACTTACGGACAAATGGGGGCTCCTTGGCCTTGGCGGCCGAGCCCTTGCCATTGCCCTCGGGGCCCTTTGGCTGGGCACCCACATCGGTGGCGGGATCTGTGGCTTTACCACCCGCGTTGGGAGTCCTGGGGTCATAAAGGCTGATGCCGCTCAGCACGCTGCTCTGCCCACTCCCACTGCCCTGGCCCAGCCCACCGGCCGCCAGCACCCGGGGGTCGTAGGGAGCAGTGGCTGGGGGAGAGGACTCCCCACTGGGGCTGGCAGCTGGAGAGGGAGCTTCGGCAGAGCTGGGCTTGGCAGCACGGGAGGAGGCAGCAGAGTCTGCCGTTTTCTGCAACCGAGGGTCAGTGGGGGCCTTCCGCACCCGGGGGTCACTGGGCTTGTCGCTAGGGCCAGGGGTGGCGGAGGGGCCTGCAGCATTGACAGTCTTGAGGATGCGAGAGAGGAGCTCAAAGTCGGGCAGAGTGGAGCCGGACGAGACAGGGTCTGTGGAGGTGCCCGGTCGCTGACGGGGGGTGGGGGGACCCGCAGCAGCGGCCCGATGCAGCCTGGGGTCCAGCGCAGGCATGGACTGCAGGGCCGCGGGGACGGGGGGCACGTCCTGCTTGGGGATGGGCAGGGGAATCAGGTCCTCCGGGTTCCAGAGCACGGTGCGGGCGAAGCTCGGCTTGCTCAGGGTCACATCCTTCTTGATGTGGCTGAACTGCTGCAGCTGCGACCGTGGGTCCCGCAGCGGGTGCCCTGGGAGGGGGTCCAGGGGAATGTTCACGGCCTTCTCCCGCAGGGCCCGCTCCCCTTCCTCCTCTTCCGTGAGGGGTGGTCCGGACCCCTTGGAGCTGCCGGGGCCTGCGGGGTTGGAATGAAGGCCACCTTCGGGCTTGGGGGCAGGCAGGGAGCGAGCCAGCCGAGGGTCGGAGGGCCCTGTGTCTCCCGGGCCTGAACCGCTGGAAGCCTCAGCGTGGCGGGTGAGCCTGGGGTCCCGGCTGAGGCGGGGGTCGGCCAGCCGGCCTCCTGTGGGGTGTCCCTTCTGGAGACGAGGATCCCCCAGCCCACCGCTGCTCAGCTCCCCGACGGAAGCCTGGGGTCGGCTGGACGTCTGCTGTCTCAGGGTCTTAAGGATGGAGGTGACGCTGCTCCCACCCTCGTCCTCGTCACTTGAGTACCAGTTTCCCGTGTCACCTGAGAAAGAGCAGAGGAGCAGGGAGGGGTGAGCGGCCAGCACAGCACCAGCGCCCTCAGACCCCACGGCAGCCCGCCAGGGTGCACGCCTCTTCTGCGCCTCACTGCTCAGAGCCTCTGTCCCCCCTCTTGGAAGTGCCCCATCCCTGTGGGCAGCCTGCCGCACATAGCCAGTGAGCTCAGGCTGGCCGAGCACCGACCTGGCAGGTCCCTGGCTCCCAGACTCCCCTTCTGGATCCTTCCCCGTGTGTGCACACTGTTCTAAGTGCTCTGCCTCATCAACCCTCGAAACCACCTGGAGGCAGGGTTATTACCGGGCCCATCTGACAGATGAGGAAACAGAGGCATGAACAGTGCCCTGAGAAGGGAGCAGAGCGGGACTGAGCTGACTTCAAGCCTAGAGCACCGCCACCACCTCCTCACCCCAGGGCAGCCTCAGGCCCCGACCTGGCAGCCTGTGAGCAGCTGCCACTGATGGGCTCTCGCTGTGCTCCAGGCCCACAGACACTCGCCCCTAGGCTCCTGACACGCCACCGACTTCCAGGGAAGGGCGAGCACCAGCTAAGAGGCAGGGCCGGGTGCACAGACCAGGGACTAGCCCAGTCCAACCTCCTAAGCAGATAAAACCAGAGCCACCAGGAGAGGCGGTTGTCCCCTCATCCCCTGTCCCCATTCACTCCTGGGCTCCTGTCATGGCCACCGTGGACTCTGGCTTCAGGTTGTGAACACAATCTGTCCGCCCCACCTCACCCTGGTGGGTGCCACCAGGCCTCCACACAGCCATGACACTCGGCAGCTTGGTCACGTCAATGCCTGCCACCTCCTCCAGGGACCAGCCCGCCCTCCTCAACGGGGTCAGGTCTCTCCTGGCCCCTAAGACCCAGAAGGGCAGCCCCAACTTCCAGTTTTCTCAAGACACGCAGAGCCCCAGCCTGACTTCACAGCCCGAGGCAGGGGTCCTCCCTGGCCACAAGCTCCCTGCCGGTGCAGAGCCCGATCTGGGTGCTCCCCACCGCTCCCCTGCACGGCGGCCCAGGAGGGGGCTGCGCCCGTCAGAGAAAGCCCCGGCCCCGGGGGAGGACACGTGCCTTCCTCATTCTCCCGGTCCTGCTTGCTGCTCTCAGCCAGCCTCCTCGCTCTCTCCTCCTCCTCCTGCTGCTTCTGCTGGATCCTCAGGTACAGGGCCCTCTGGGCTGAGGGCAGGAAGTCGGGGACACCGGTGCCCGGCTTCGGCCGGCCTGGGGGCCCTCCCTCAGAGAAGCTGTCGGGCTCCAGGGGGTGCTCGGGGAAGAGGTGCTCCCCAGGCTCCCCCGGCAGCTCTTCGTAGTGCCCGTAGTCCTCTGTGGCAGGGAAGAACCGAGGGGTCGTGTCGGGGAGGGCCTCGAGGTGCCAGCTCCAGCCCGTCCAGGCCCTCGACTGGAGAGCCGCCCCATGGGATGGTGATGGCGATGCGTGAGGATGCGCAGCCCGCCCCTTCCTGCCCTCCCGGGGGCCCCAGGGAAAGCCCCACGGCGGGGGACGGAGCGGCCAACCAGGGTGCAGCCAGGATGAGAATGGGGTTCATGGTGAGGTTTAGTGACACGGGCAAATGCCATGACATGGAAACAGGGCGGGACATCAAACGGATATTTGTAAAATGCAAAGAGGAGGCTTTGGAAAGACAGACAGAAAACAGTCCCTTTGGAAATGAGACTTGGGACAGAGGAGCAGAGAGATCTTTTCGCTTTTTACTCCATACGCTCTGACCTGTTTGAATCATTTACCACGAGCACCAGTTTTACGGTTTGTAATACTGAAGAAAAACACTGCATCACACAGTTTTAAGCACTGGGAATTAACCACAGGGAAGGAGACTGGTGAAGAAAGGAGACACACATCACGATGTCGCTAGGGCCGCTGCCAACCACGAAGCCCATAGTGGCTCCTTCCCCTCCTTCCCTCTGGGTGTCTGAGCTGCTGTACGTGGAGAGGCGGCTCGAGATAGCCGGGCGGGGACAGGGGACCTGGGGACTGCGTGCGTGTGCCTGCGTGCCTGTCAGTGCTGCCTCGCAGCATGCCCTGCAAGGACGAGATGTGCCACACAGCCGCCACTGTCCTCACAGGCCCAGTGCACAGCTGAAGTGTGGCCAGTGCTACTGCAACAGTGAGCCTGTGCTGTAATTTAAATTAAATGCCCCGGATTCCAATTGTTAAATGGGTAAATATTTCACATACAAGGCATAAAGCTGAAAGTGAAAGATCGCCCTCTTCTAGCCCTTGAACTGTGTAGCACGTGGCCTTGATGGGCAAGCCTGGTCTAGGCTACACCCTGTCCCCTGCACACAACTTTCCCTCAAGAGTGGCTTGATGGTCGTACACCTGTGAACACAGCCGTGCTTCATTCGACATCCTGGACAGGTTCTGTGACTTTAAGCAAAACACAACCAAACCAATGTTACCGGAGGCTAACTGACGCAGACAAGAGCTACGTTCCCGGGGCGCCTCAGGAGCACCACTACGGAGTGACGTTGAGTGAGACGTTACTCGAGGACCTGCTGTCCACTACAGACCACTGGGCCGCACAATCCAAAGGGCAGGTTCCCGAGCTAGGAACATGAGCAAGCAACTCCAGGGCACACACTTGCCCTCTGTCTGTACCCAGCCCTTTGGTGGGCAAGTCTCACAGACGTTTACACAAGTAAGCGGGGCTGCAGGAGCTGCCCCCCAGCAGCCCGCTTTTCTCACTCAGGAACCTGTCACTGTCTCTCTAAAGCCCCTGCTTCTTGCCCCAAACACCTGCTCTTGCGGCTTCGAATACCAGCCAGACGCCAGAGACGCTCACTGACCTCCAGCCTGCTTGGCTCCGATCCCCGCAACAGGTCCGCGTGGCTGTCACAGGGCATCTCACACTTCCCATGGCCAAAGCACTGGTGCGGCCCCCACCCGCTGGACTCCCTCCTGCAGGACTCCCTGGCCAGGGACAGTGCCGGTGCCCCGGCGCCCTCGGGGTGACTGTGCCCATGGCCAGTGCCCCGCCATGCCTGCCTGCTGTGTAACGCACACACAGGGAGTCACATTGGGCCCGTGGCACCATCTCCAAACCAAGAATCCAGCCCTGCTTCTCCCCGCCTCAGTCAGGATGACCCACAGGAGCCCAGAAGCTCCCCCGGTCCCACTCCCACCTCACCACCCACCGCCCTCTCAGTCCTCTGCTGCCACCCATCTTCCTTCCCATGGGGCCACCTCACCACGAGGACAGAGGCCCCCTTCCGCTGGGACTTCTCTCTTGTCCTCCGGCTCCAAGGCATCTGCTGCCTTTGCTTTTCTCAAACAAGCCAACTGTCCAGGGCCTCCGCCGCGCTGTGCCCCCTGCTCACCCCCAGTCACCTCTCAGAGCCTCTGCCCGCTGGCCCTGCCAGAGCCAGGTCTGCCCAAGGCCTCGGCCCTCACTCTCCCACAGTGCCCTTGGTCCCTCCCAGCAATGGCCAGGGCTGCGCGCCTCCACCCACTCAGATGCTGCTGAGGCCAGGGCTGTGGCCACTCGCCGGCTCCAGCACCAGGGCCAGAGTAGGCCGGGCATTGGGAGGCCCTGGGTACACTCCATCCTTCCCGTAAGCTGTGTGCTACCACCTAGGGCCGCAGCATCATCGTTGTTACCAACACCAGTTCTTATTTTAGTGAGAAAGGAAGGAGGAGAGGAGGAAGGAAGATGGTCAGACGTGAGGAGAGGACTAGCAGAACCACAAGGCTGGCACCAGTAGCCCCAAACCACAAACTACTGGGAAGGAAGCTGCTCTGACTGAGGTCACTTCAGCCCCTCAGCCCAGCACCGGCCCACACCTGCCCCTCTGAGTTCCCACGTCCCTGTTGCCGGGGCAACAGGCAAGATGTCTGAGAAGCTGGAATTATCGTGACAATGATCATACCAGTCCTCTTGGCCTCAACAGGGTAGTGACTCTGCCACGAACAACATTCAGCCACTCACGGGACAGAGATGGAGTGGAGCCGTGCTCCCCGACACTGGGAGAGGGGCCCTCCCCGCACTCTGCTGTGTGGCCAGCGGCCCTGCCCGCCCACCCGGGGCCTGCATACCTGCGTCCCCCATGAGTCCCGGGTCCATCTCCATGCCTTCCTGCTGCTGGTAGTAGTTTTCATAGAAGTTCTGGGCTGGTGGGATAGGGGGCATCATTCCAGAATGTGGGGAGTCTCCAGGGCCATAGGGCATCATTGGGGGGCCGCCGGGTCCCATCGGCGGGCCAGGGTTCATGCCAGGGCCCATCGGCATATCGGGGTGCATGTCCGGGTGCATGTCGGGGTGCATGTCCGGGTGCATGTCAGGATGCATATCGGGATGCATCGGACCCCCCATCGGCCCCGGGGGTCCCATATTGGGCCCAGGGCCCATTGGCCCTGGGGGTCCTCCGGGTCCAGGGAACCTAGAAGGAGGAAACGGTGCCAGTGAGAGGGGCTGTGAAGGAAGGGTGGGGGCCATGCCCTCGAGGAGATGTGGATGCCTCAGTGTGGGGGGCAATGGGGGGCTCTGCCAGGCCCCCAAGTGTTTTGGACAAAGGCCGTGTGCCACCTGGCAGAGTGCCAGGCTCACAGCAACGGCCCTGGCGCTTACCTCACACCCAGCTTCTCGGCCAGCTGCCCCGTGGGGCGCACCACAATCTCAAACAAGGACGGGATCTTCTTGTTGTACACGTCCTGCTGCTGCTGCAGCTGCTGCGGGGACAGGGGCTCGTGCACCGGCATGGGCATCTGCGGGGGCCCGGGTGGCGGGGGTGGCGGTGGTGGCGGGGGTGGGGGGCCGCCTTGCATGGGCCTGCCATTTGGGGAGGTCGGGGCCGGAGGGCCGGGGGGCCGGGGTGGGGTGGGCAGCAGGCCCACACCAGGGGGTGGCTTGGGCAGGGGGTTGATGCCCTGCTTCTTCAGTTCCTCGACTTCCTTCTCATCCTCGGCGCCGGCCTCCGCGTCGTCAGCCAACATCTGCGGTGGGAAGGGCAGAGGGAGTGACAGTCAGAGGGAACAGAAGCCAGCCGGGTAGGCCTCCAGTGCTAGGAGCTGGGTGTGCAGGGGCACCTGAGCGCACGAGGCCCCGAGGGAAGCCCTCACAGCACAGTGCCGATGACCACGAAGCCTCTCTGTCACAAAAACCATCACCCCACCCCACGGCCATGTCCCCTGCGACCCGTAGGCAGGGAGGGGGAACCATTCCTGTCCTGCAGCAAAGCACACGCAACGTGAAAGACGCAACAATTTCACCACTTTGAAGTGTCCAATTCAGTGACATTAAACATATTCATGAGGTTGTCCAACTACCACCTGTGTTTAGTTCTAGAACTTTCCATCCCCCCAAAGAAACCCCTACTCTTCCCACCCCCCCCAAAAAAACCCTACTCATGAGCAGTCACTCCCTACTCCCCCTCCCTCCAGCCCCTGGAAATCAATTATCTTCTCTGTGTCTCTAGAAGTTTCCTGATTCTGGACGTTTCACAGAAAATAAACCCTACAACACAGGGTCTCTCGTGTCTGGCCTCTGTCACCCAGAATGACATGTTCAAAGCTCGTCCACGGGGTAGGGTGTGCCATCTGTTGAGGCTGGCCAGTGTGCCACCGTGCTGTTTGGATTTGAAGGGGTTCTCACTGCACTTGCCATCAAAGCCCAGCTCCTCATGGCGACCCCCGGAGCCCAATGGGGCCGGGTTCTCGGAAGCCTCGCCACACCCAGGTGGCTTCATTTCCTCTCTGGGCACCCCAGACTCCTGCACCCCAAGCACCCAGCCCCGAGTCAGTCTGCCCAATGCCAAGCCCTCCCCCTGCAGGGCCCGGCCTGCACCCTAGGCAGGTGTTTCTCCCTCCACGTCGCCATGGAGGGTCTCCTGCGTTCACCAATGGAACACTGTCAGCCCCCTCATAGTGCTACCCAGGCTCTGGCAGACGGTGTGTTCTGCTGCTGTGCCTGCTTATTCCTGGCTCACCCAAAGGCTGTCAGCTGCAGGAGGGCAGGGCTGTTCTAGGCCCTGAGGTGCCCCAAGCCCAGCACAGGGCCTGAGATGGGGCAGGCGGACCATTCCAGTCTGGGTTTGAGCAGCACATCGCACCAGTTAGGATCCTGGGCAGAAAACATGGCAGGCCTGCCCGCTCTCCTTGGAAAACCTTGCAGTGTTGGCCATCAGCTGGTGTTTCGGAGCCGGGATTTCCAGAGGGTTCCCAGCATTCCCTGACTAATCAGGGGGCTCCCTGTGCCTCAACTCTACAAACAATGTGCTTTCTACTGGGCACCCCCTTTCCTTCTGGGGGTTGGGAATGCAGGCACGTGCCTGGGAGAGGCTGCCTACTTGCCCAGACCCCAACAGAAGCCCTGGGCCCTGAGTCTTTCATGTGCCTATACCCAGGGAAGGCGGGGATGCAGGTGGCAGAGGCGGGACCTCCTGGCACGTGCCGGGCAGTTCTCGGCTTCTCTCTCTCCTTACGATCGGCAATGCTGTCTGGACCCTGGGACAGCAGAGTACAGACTTCCAAGGGATGAGAAACTTGGAAAGCTGATCAATGGACATTTTTGTCCCTTCAAGTCCTGCCACCTGAGGGGTGGCCTGTGTGGACCAGCGGCACAGGGGGACCCGCTGACTGGGAACGTTTTCACAGGTGCCCGCTGTGCTGTGGGAAACACCGCCCCAGACCAGCCGTGCAGGAGAGAGCCCAGGGCCGTGGAGCCTCCTGTGGGGGCTAGGGAGACCTCTGCTTCACTGGCCCCACGTTCTACTCACTCGCCCCCGCCACCAAAGAATCGGCCCCTTTCAGTTCCTCAACTGGGTGTGCAACTATTGCTCAGGCTGCACCCCCTGCCTGGCACATGCCTCCCTCACCCTTCACTTCCTGCCCACCAGGCCCCGGGCTGCAGGCACCACTTCCACCAGGTTGCTCCTCGTCCACCAGCTCTGTGTTCCCGCCCCCACCAGGACCTGGGGTACAGCCAAGTCCTCCTTCTCTCATCCCCACACACCCAAACACTGGCCTGGCGCGGGTGCTGTCTCACCCCCAGGCCTCACTGGCTTGGACTGGCACCCAGCCCTGGCGTCCTGTCCGGTCTCCCCACCACTGCACACCGGGAGAGCCACCGTCAGTCACAGCTATGGCTGTGTCCCTGCTCTGCTGGATCCTGTCAAAGGCAACTCAACGCCCTCAGGTGAAAGGCAAAACCTAACACGGCTGTGCCTCACTAAACAGGAACAAACTCGATCACGATCTTCTCTCCAGATGTGCCACACACCCTGCACCTCCCCAGCTCCTGCGAGGAATGCCCGGTCCATGCTCGCCTTTTCACCCCCGCCTGACGCCCATCCTCCCTCCAGGTCTCCTGACACTGGCCTCCCGAGAGCCTCTGCCTCCCCAGACAAGGTGCACCTAGGACAAACGCAAGGCGCCGCTCAGCACCCATGAGCACTGGTCAGCA
This sequence comes from Phyllostomus discolor, assembly GCF_004126475.2. NCBI lineage: Eukaryota > Metazoa > Chordata > Mammalia > Chiroptera > Phyllostomidae > Phyllostomus > Phyllostomus discolor. Next base: position 18,230,011 of record NC_040914.2, read on the forward strand.
TCCCTCCTCCATCAGACCGCCAGCTCTGGGGACCGGAGCTGCGGCGATCTTTTCCCTGCCCTTCACCAGCACAGAGCACGGCGTGGAGCGATAAACTCACATCAGCAGAAGGACCTGCAGCTCTCCCACAAGAGACAGGCTCTGCAATGGCAGCACCACTCCTGCGTGCCCAACACTGGGGCTTGTCTGCACCCAGCAATGCAGCCTCTCAGCGCCCCCTGCGGTCAGGGCTTCCGTCTCTATCCCACGCTGGGTAGAAGTCCCACCATGCACACCACTCGGCCTGCCAGCGGCTAGAGAACAGGCCCTCCCATCCCAGGACCTAGCCTCCCCCAGCCCACAGTCAGACCCCACAACGCCCAATAAGGACTCTTCTCAGACACAGACCAGCCCCGCTGCACCCACTCACTGGCTCCGCCCTGGGTCTCAGGTGCTGCCTCAGAAGTAGCGGTAAAGTGCATCTGTGCCCGGACACTGACACATATAACACACGATCACGTGTGAAACAGGAGAAAACCTCATTCCCACCAGAAATGCCAAATCCAGTCCAGCTGTGCATCTTCCTCAGAGATGCTGTGGAGGGTCGTCTCCAGCAGTGAAGACGGGCTCCCAGGACCTCGTCCTTGGGTGAGACAGCCAGCTGCCTGGGGGGCCTGATGCAGAGCAACCTGGGGTCCCAGCTCCGCCACACCCACAGACGCACAGGCCACTCGGGCCAAGGCCCATTAGGCCAAAGAAGCAGGCTCGTATCAGCTGGTTAAAGATTCCAGATTTCTAAGCCCTGGCTGGCGTAGCTCAGTGGATTGAGCTCGGGCTGCGAACCAAAGTGTCGCAGGTTCGATTCCCAGTCAGGGCACATGCCTGGGTTGCAGGCCACGGCCCCCAGCAACCGCACATTGATGTCTCTCTCTCTCTCTCTCTTTCTCCCTCCCTTCCCTCTCTAAAAATAAATAATAAAATCTTAAAAAAAAATAATTCCAGATTTCTGCCCCAAACTGGAAACGAACCAAGTGTTCTTCACCTGACAGCTGGATAAAAACTTCAATCCTACCCTGGCTGGCGTAGCTCAGTGGATTGAGTGCGGGCTGGGAACCAAAGTGTCTCAGGTTCGATTCCCAGCCAGGGTACATTCCTGGGTTGCAGGCCATAACCCTCAGCAACCGCACATTGATGTTTCCCTCTCTCTCTTTCTCTCTCTCTCTCTCCACCCCCCCATTCCCTCTCTAAAAAAAAAAAAAATTCAATCCTCCACACAATGGAGTACCCCTCAGCAACACACAGTAACCAGCACCGTGCATGCTCCACAAGCTGGGTGTGTCTCAGACGCATCATGCCCAGTGAGAGAAGCCAGCTTCAAAACACACACACGTTTTAAAATCAAACAAGCAAACAAAAAAACACATACACGTTTCTAAAAGCCATACACTGTATAAACCTGCTTATATAACACTCCTGAAAAGGCAAACTGTAGCGACGGAAACAGACCAGTGGCTGCTGGGGGCCGGGGACCGTGAGGGCACAGAGGCGTTCTGGTGACGGAACGGCCACAGGCCCACCCGTCTGTCAAAGCGCCGGGGCTGTGCCTCAGACAGGGGCAGCTCTACTGGCAACAAACTGTACCTCGAGAACCTGACCGCAAAACGACGACATGTAACTGAGGAACTTAAGGGCAGAGAACTATAAGGAACGCAACCTACGTTCACACAACTCGAGAACACACGCATGCACGGACATGAACCAGAGAGAGAGAGCACGTGACGTGGCGAACGGGGAGCCTGGTGGGGGTTCTCTGCGCCAGTCCTGCCAGCTGCTCCTCTAGAAACGGCAGCGTCCAGCCCAGCGGCAGGCACATCTCCAAACCTGGAGGGGACGGCCGGGAAGAGGTGCCTGGACAGATGAAGGGTTACTGGGGAGTGGGGAAACGAAGCGGAAGGACGGGGCAGCCTCAGCGCAGTGTTGGTGGCGCCACCACATGGGCCCCAGGCCCCAGCAGACCCGCTCTCCGGGGAGGAGGAGATGGCGGCCAACACCTTCGTCAGGGTTAGTCCAGGCCCCTGCCAAAGGTACGGGGAAGTTTTACCTTCCGGCCACACATGTTCAATTCTGGAGTGGTTTTCTAGGTTCTACACTCACTGTTAGCCCTCTGGGACTCAACCCAATATAGGGGATGACACCAACGCTTTCAGTGTTCGTGAGCAGAAGCTGCAACTCGCTCCCGTGTTTGCTCCAGGTTTTCGTTAGGGCGTCCAGAGCTGTGCTGTCCTGTGCAGTGGCCACCGGCCTCGTGTGACTGCTGGGGGCCTGCAGTGTGGCTGTGAGCGCCAGACCCGGAGGCACAGTACCTACCTCTCCTCCAAATCTTACTTTTTCCCGTCACTTGTTACTTGTTACAATGACATTTCGAACATGAATACACTGAGCTAAGTAAGACATATTGTTAAAATTTGTATGTTTCTTTTCATTTTTAAACGTGGCTACTAGAAAATTTTACATTAAACACGTGGCAGCCTGTGACTTACAAGACTGTCCCCTCTAGTCACTCCCGATGTTTCTCTGTCCGCATCACTCGAGCTGTGCAATTACCAGTGAAACCTTTTTAGTGAAACTGTGCTGCAAACCTAGCAGGTGGCCAGTTTAAAAAAAAAAAAACAAAACAAAACTGTGGCTCCAGCAGGTCTAGAACGCAGACTCTGAACACCCAGCAGGGGGCAGTCCTCAACCAGCTACTGTCCAGTTCTTCAATGAGGCCCTCAGTCGCAGTGACTCTGCCCACTACTTCCTCCATGAGAAAACCCATGAACCTTAGAGATCTGCTGACCACAAAACTCTGGTCCTGGGGTGTTATGCTCCACGAAGAGCCTGGCCAAGTGAGAACCTGTCCCAATTTTCCTTCTCCTCTGCCCCCGAGGAGCAGATGTCCCCTTGTTTTGCCTGTGCGTGGCTCACCCCACCCCTCGGGCGGTGACAGTAGCCTCTTAAACGTGGCCCATGGGTGGGTCCATCAGACTGACTGATGAACTCCATCCTTTCCCTTCCTTTTTTTTTTAATCCTCACCCGAGGACATTTTCTCATTGCTTTTAGAGAGAAACATCAAGAGGAGAATAACACGCCCCGACCAGGGATCAAAACCACAACCTAGGTGCTACGTAGGTACCCTGACCGTGAGTCGCGCCCATGGCCTTCCAGTTACGAGGCATTGCTCCAACCGAGCCACCCTGGGCAGGGCTCGGTTCTTCCCATTCGTTCTTTCTTCTTCCAAATTATTTTTTTTCCTTTTCATTCTGAAAAAATAGCCAACTCCTCCAAGCATTTGCAAACTAGAAGGCAGAAAAGCCTCAGTTTCAAAGGACACATTCTTTCTGATTCCCTTGATGTATCAGGAAACCAAGGCCAGGACCTTGGGGTTCCCAAAGTCCTAAAGACTCTTAGGGAGAAAACCAGACCCCAGGGTGAGTTTCAAATGTCACCTGATGCGTCTGAAAGCCCTGACACCTTACCTGGCGACAAAGTGTCCCACCAGCCCTGAACCTCTAGTTCCCCTGTGACATTTCTTACTGATTAACAGAATCCTTAAAACTCAGATGGAACCATTTAACATTGCCATTGAAACACAACCCACCCTAAGCCTCCCCTCCTCTTCGTGTGCCAGGGGCTCTCTCTGAAGGACTGAGAAATCACACCAGACAACACTCCTTTCAAGCAGCCGCCCCAGTGAAAACTGCACTGGCTGGAGAGATGACGTATGTGTGACCACCTCCACTGCCCCTGTGGGCAACAACACAGTCCCCTTTGCCTCCTTAAAATGGCCCAGCTCCAGATTGATGTGACTGGGAATCCTGGTCCCACACACAGGCCAGCTGGCGGGCTGCAGAGCTGAGCTGACGGAGGGCACAGTGTCCGGTTTCCATCACCACAGCCAACGCAGACCTACCTTATCCAAGAGCTCTCTGGTCTCCTCGGTCAGAGGGTCGTGGGAGAACATGCAGTCATCCCCATTGATGCAGTTCCCGGTCGTGTGGTACAGCTTACACGGAAAGTCGCGTTCACGGCAAGTTAAGGCAAATGCTTAATCTCATGGAACCCCAAGGGCAGAAGCCCACCCCGAGTTTGGGAGATGAGGAAGCTGAAGCCAGGAGAGGTAAAGTGACTAGTAAGACTCCTACTGCAGAGTGCTCCCCACCCACCGCACTGGCCGTCGGGCTGGTCGCTGAATCCTCACGGGAGAGGAGGAGGGCAGTTCACGGGTGGGCCCGAGGTCACACAGCCCGCTGGAAAGGTCTCAGGAAGGTAACAGGTAACGGTGTGTGGCCAGTCTCAAGAGCGGAAGTTAAGAGAAGACACAACCCATGTGCCTCGGCTCACTCATCTGCAGGACGGGACGGTAGGCCCGTCAGGGGACAGGGGTGAGGGTACAGTGAGATGCGCACGCACAGAGCTCCTGGCACAGTGCCGGCGGGGAGCGTGTAAGCCAGCCCAGCGAGGTCAGCTGATACTGCCAACCAGTGGTGGCGGTCTGCCCCCCACCCGGAGCAGCTGTGGGCATCAAAGGATATCGTGCATGTAGGGGCAGTTCTCCGCTCTGGCGCAGAACCCAGTGATGTAGAACTTGCACAGCTCTCGCTTCTTTGGTAGCTCGATGTCGTGGCTGAAATTACAGTGGTCTCCCTGGGGGAGAAGCAGCGGGAAGGTCAGGCTGTGGTGCGGGGAGCCCTTGTGCACCCCTCCTGCAAAGGGAAGCCCTGCTCTGACACCGCAGAGGCACAGGGCTGTCAGACAGAACAAATCTCCCCACTTCCCTCAGCAAAAGGCAGGTTTTCCACCACTTTCCCCTCTGACCCAGTGTGCTCCCCTCTCTCAGGCCCCTGCCCCCGCCACACCCCCATTCCTGCATCTCCATTCCATTGCCTTTCACTGCCTCCTAACTCTTCTCTTCCTGTTCCTTCTTTCTCTTTTATCTACTGTTTTTCACTGTTTGCTGCATGGCAGCCAGTATCTAGTCCCATGCTTCTTCCCAACAGAACCCCAGTTTTGTTAGGGGAGGAATGTGCCCAACTAAAAACACTCCATTTCCCAGCTTCCCTTCAAGTTCCAGCCATAAGTACAGGCAAAAGTCCTCGGGGAAAACAAAACTGCCTCAATGTTTTAAAAAACCCCTCTACCCATTTTCCTTCCTGTTAGCTCTTAGATGTGATGCCCGGAGGAACAGCAGCCATTATGCAACCATGAGGACAAAAGTCACGTGCTTAAAAGTGGCAGAAGAGAATCCAGGAAGGAGCGTGGGCCCCCTAGGGTGCCACTGAGCCTGTACCGCCTCCCCACCCCAGACTCCGTTCTGAGGGAGAAACACTTGTGCGTTTAAGCCAGTGGAGCTGCGTTTTCATTATCTGTAGCTGGACACAATTCAAACACAGCACCCAGGTGAATGGCTACTCATTTCTCTTCATTTACATGTACTGTAAGTTTCTAAAAATAGTAGGAATTGTGTAATAAGGAGTATTTTATTAGCAGATGCACATGTGTTTGAAACACATACTATTTTCTAAGATGCAAACACAGGTGCAGTAATCCCCAGGGGCGTGTCTCTCAGGACCTGCCCACTGCCCCTAAATAAGAACGAAAAACTATCCGACTGAACTAACACTGGTTACATGGTTTCCTACGGAATTCTGTGCCCACTGGTCCATCTTGGGGCATTAAATTCTGCTGTGAAGTTCAAGGCTGGCCTGATTTTTCAGGCCACCCCCTCCTTTTCTATAAATGTCTTTAATAATTCCTTTTTCAAAGTTAAAGTTCAATAACTAAGCAGAACACATTACATTTTTGCATTAGCATCAATCCTGACATGACAAGGCTTGAAGCCTAATTGAAATCTCTGACCAAAAAGATTCTCCCCGAACCAGAAAACTCCAGGTAAGTCATGCTGCTCTGGCCCCCAGTCCCTCCGAGAGGGAGCCCGAGCCTCCCAGGCCCCACCGGCACCTCTTGGTAGCTGACCAGTCCCACCCAACCCGAGCACACCCCCAACGAGCGTGGCCTCTGGAACACTCCCAGCGGCCCGTGGGCCCCCGAGAGGCTGCCGCCCCATTGCGGGAGCAGGTCCCGCGGCCCCTTACCCAGGTGCACCGCCCCTCCACGAAGTATTTGCAGATGACTTTGCCTTTCTTGTCGGACTGCTGGTGGGGCTTGTCATGGTCACTCCTCCGGTAGCTTCCACCGCCGTCCTGTTAGGAACACCGAGTGTGACCATGACGGGGAATGACAAGGAGGGACAGCGAGGGCCCGGTGCGGGCCAGGTGGAGGCAATCTCAGAGTGAGTGGGGGCAGCAGGGGTTAGCTGGTGGGGATGGCTGCGCGGGGTCTGAGCCCCAGGTGTGGAATGCCAGCAGGGGACAAGAAAAGCCCCGGCCGTCGGAGCTGCTGGCAACAGAGACCTGTGCGCACCTGTGCAGGAGCGCACCTGCCTCCCGGGGGCACAGGCACCTCTCGTGAGACTCCAGGGCTAGCTGGGTGGGTTGCCACAAACCTTCCGAATCTTAGGGACTCATTCTGAGTGACTGCAGGGGTCACACAGATGTGACTTTAAAAACAGGGTCTCCCCAGCAGCACAAACCCCAGGAGGGATGATTAGTGCTGCTCAGCCCTGTGGGGAACAGCTGCTGGGAGCAGAGGACAGGGCTGGCCTCAGAGGACAACTCATTAAAGGGGAAAAATGAAACCCAAGGAGACGCCTCAGCTAAACACATCAGATCAGAATGAAGAGTCGACTCACGCCCATGTCGTCATCGTAGAAGTCGTCGTCATCGTTCATGCCTTTGTTCATCCCTCCTCGGCTGCCGCCCCGTCCTCGGCCCCGGCCCATCCCTTTGCCTCGACCCCGGGAACCCCGGCCACGGCCTCGACTGAGCCCTGCAGAGGACAGAAACGGCACCGGCTGCTGCCTCTCCCCAGAACCCAACTCCAACAGCTGCCACAATGAGTCCCACAGACCTGTCACCTCCCGGGCTGCCTGCCCACCTCGTCCTCGGCCATCCTTGGACCTGCGGTACTGGTTCAGCTCCTTGGAATAGTCGTCATAATCTTCGTCTCCCATCGGCTCCTCACAGTCTCCATACTGGAATTTCAGAACGGAGAAGGAAGGCGTCAGCAGGGAACAATGAACACTGTTCCTAACTGTGCATTCTGCCCCCTTTGGTTTGTGTTTCAAGGACAACTTCAGACTCAGAAGACCTGGTAAGCAGCCCGGGCCCCCGGCCTGTGCCCCCCCGGCCTGTGCCCCCCCGGCCTGTCCCCCCTCCTCACTCCCCCCAGCCAGAGCAGTGGGTGGCCCTAATTCTTACTACAGCTGCCCTGGGCCCATCCGTCAGGGCACCTCCGTGCCCCACAGGCAGCTGTAACAAAGGCACAGAAAGGTCCCAGCAGGCACGGCACAGAGCGTGGCAGCTCTCCTCTGCGAGAGGGTGCGTGAGCAGTCAGGTGCATAAACAAGCCCCCACTGCAAAGGCCCACAATCGCTCGGGGCACACTCAGGAACCCTGTCTCCAGAGACAGGCACTAAGTCGCTGGGATAGCAGTGGGAAGATGGTGCCATCTTCACAACTCGCCCTTCAGTATCTCTTCAATTTGAACCCTGTGAAGGTTGTCTCAATTCCAAAGTCATACGTGAACAACTAAAACATGCAGACCTGCTATCTCATGGTTTCTTTCCCAAAAGTTTCTCAGGCCTCCCCCAACAACTCATGCAGCCCACCAGCCACTCCCACCCCCGCACAGGAGAAAACCTTACATCCATCTCATCATCATAAAAGTCATCTTCATCCTCCGGGTGGTCTCCCATGGAGCCCCTGCCCCTGCCTCGGCTGCCCCGGCCCATGCCTCGGCCTCGAGACCCTCCTCGGCTTCCTCGGCCTCGGTAGCCCCTGCCACGGCCTCGGCTGCCTGCACAGCAATTGAGAGAGTGAGCGCGGGAGCGGGCCCCACCAGAGAGAGACATTAACCCATTGTTTGCCCCTGAAATCAACTGTTTCATCCTGATCCTCCTCCTCCAAGAAGCCTCTCTAGATCCCCCGGGCAGACTATCAGCTCCCGTGGTCCCCTCGATAGGGATGCCTCGGCACCGTGGGCACGTGACTGCTGCACTATTCCTTTCACACTGTCTGATACGGCAGCCACCAGCCACCTGTGGCTACTGAGCACCTGAAATGTAGCTCTCAAACTGACAGATGCTGTAAGTGTAAGGCATATCTGGATTTCAAAGATTTAGTTAAAAGAAAAAGGAATGTAAAATATCACATTACTTCGCTTACATATTGTGATAAGATTTGGAATGTATTAGGTGGACAAAATATATTGTCAAAATTAATGTCAACTGTTTGCTTTTACTATTTTTTAAAAAGATTTTATTTCATTTGTATTTTTTTAAAGGAAGGTTTGTATTCCTTTGAAATTTTTTTTAAAAGATTTTTTATTTATTCACTTTTTTTAGAGACAGAAGGGAGGGAGACAGAGAGAGAGAGAGAGAGAGAGAGAGAGAGAGAAACATCAATGTGCGGTTGCTGGAGGTTATGGTCTGCAACCCAAGCATGTACCCTGGCTGGGAATCGAACCTGCGACACTTTGATTCGCAGCCCACGCTCAATCCACTGAGCTACGCCAGCCAGGGCTGAATTTCTTTTTAAAGTATTTTATTTTTTGAGAGTGGGGAAGTGAGGGAGAAAGAAAGCATCAATGTGTGGCTGCCCCTCATGCACCCCCTACTGGGGACCTGGCCCACAACCCAGGCATGTGTCCTGACTGGGAACTGAACTGAAGACCCTTGGTTCCCAGGCTGGCACTCAATCCACGGAGCTACACCAGCCAGGGCTGTGTTTACTTTTTAATATTACTACTGGAAAACTTCAAATTACATGGTGGCTTACAATCTACCTCCACTGAACAGCGCTAGTGTAGAATCTGCAAAGGGCAGGGCCTGTCCAGGGAGATGTCCGTGAAAGACTTCTTAAAGGAAGAAGGGCTGAATGGCCACTCAAATAACAAGCTGGGCCTTAGGTGAGGCTGAGCTAGAAGGTCCTAGAAGCCCCTAGAAGCCCCCTTGGGGTGGAAAATCTCACTGGCAGAAGATGGTTCTAAGAGGCCAGACCAATCTCTGGTACTCTGCCCTCCCCCACCCTCCTCCTAACTGCCATAGTTCAAGGTTCAGAGGTGTGGCAGTCCCCTGGGCTGCAGTCACACCTTGTCAGGTGATAAGAGCTGGGAGGATGGGAGAGGAGACTACTGGGGGCAGAGGCAGCCAGCTGTCGGTTATGGTGGCCCAGATGTGAGAAGCTGCCCCCTTTCTCTCTCCTTACAGCTGACCATGAAGTGAATTCCTCCTCTCCCTGCCTCACCCCAGCCTGGCTCCATGCCAGCCAGGGCCCTCAGCACCGGCCCCTCTTCTTAGGTGGCTAACTCCCCCAAACTTCCCCTTTTGTGCTTCCCTCAGCCCTAAAGGGCTATGCGTCTCCTCTCCTGGGCTTAGGGAGCACCGAGTCAGCCAGGCCTGCCTCACCCTGCACCGCCCCTCCAGGCCCCCCCATACACACACCAGATCGGCTCAGACACCCAGAAAAGGAACAGAGCGGCAGGGCCTCACCTCGGCCCCGGCTGCTGCCCTCCTTGGCGCGCCGGTACTGGTTCAGCTCTTTGGTGAAGTCGTCGTAGTCCTCCTTGCCCAGGTCCTCCTCCTCATCGCCCTCATACTCCCCATACTGCTCGTTCTCATAGTCCTCATACATGCTGTAGCCCTTGCTGTCCATCTTGGAGTAGGACTTCTTGGGCATGGATGTGGTGTGCGACGGGGGGTATTGCTGGTGGGACTGACCGGGAGAGGATGGTGAGCAGGCCCCGGGGCCGTGGGTGCAGACCACCAGATCCCCACGGTTCCCCGAACTGATGCATCTGTCTGGGTGTCTTGCCAGCCCCCAGCCGCTCCGAGGACCAGTCCCCCCGAGCGGGATCTAGGCAGAGGCCTTTCTGTTTCTACTCTTCAGAGGGGCCACAGCTCAAAATAAAAAACTGACAAACACAGACCCCACGATCCCTGAAGAACCAGGGAGAAAAGAAAGGGGGCTCTTTCCCAGGGTTAGGGAGCAACCTCAGTTGGGGAGGGGGCCTGGCAGGCAAAAAGGATGCTTCTCAGTCACAAAGTTTTCCGGGGCCTTGGAATTCAATTAATGACTTGGTTGGCAACCCAACTAGAAAGTCATTTTATTTGATTTATTTACTTTAGTGAAAGGGGACGGGAGGGAGAGAGAGGAGGAGAGAAACATCATTCTGTTGCCTTTCATTAGCACCCTAACCAGGGACCAAACCTGCAATCTAGGCATGTGCCCTGACCAGGAATCGAACCAGTGACATTTTACTTTGTGGAAGACGCCCAACCAACTGAGCCTCACTGGGCAGGGCTAGAAAGCCATTTTAAATAACGCTTTCCCAACAAAACGTGCTAGCGCCAAGAAACAATGGATGAAGTTAAATATATATGTAAATGAAAGCCACCAAAATGTCCTCGGGCAGCGAATGGATAAACGAACTGTGGCACATCCAGGCAATGGAGTGTTTCTCACTCAGCAGCGAGAAGAAATGTGCTCTGGAGCTATGAAAGGACACAGTGCAACTGTGAAACACACGCTGCTCACTGGAAACCACCAGACTGAGAAGGCGACACACCGTGTGAGCCCAGCCCCATGACATTCTGGAAAAGGCTCGACCACGGAGACAGTACAAACACCCATGGTTGCTGGAAGCTCAAGGAGGGAGGGAGGGGGTTTTTAAGGAACTGAAACTATTTCATATGATAGTGCATGGCAAGTACATAACTTTATGCAGCTGTCAAAAGCCAAGGAACTGTAAAACCCTAACGTAAAGCTGTGGACTCGAATAATCATGTGTCAATATTGGCTCATCAGCTACGACAAATGCGCCACTTCAATACAAGACATTCGTAATCAGGAGCAAGGAGGTGGCTGGGTGAGGAACTGTACGCTCTGGTCAGTTTCCTATAAACCCAAAACTGCTCTAAAAAATAGTCTGTTAATATAAAGTAACCCACACTCATTATAAAAGAGAGAAAATACAAAACATAGGGAGATAGGCACACACACGACTACTTTAGCAGACCTTAAAAGGCCGCAACGCCCAGTTCCCAAGTAAAGGTCACGGCGTTGCCTCCCTTCCCAGCCTCCTTCAGGTTTAAAGTCTGAATCTACATTAGTAGATCAATGTCAGCTGTATCTTACAATAAAATGTCTGTCGTGACAGGTGATGCTGAGTCACATGACACCCAGGACACATTTAAGAGCTACTTGCTTTAAAAGCATTTTTTATCAGAAGTTGAAAATCTACATCAGTGTTCTTTCTTACCAGTTTTGCTGGGGGAAATAGTGTGCACACTGAACAAATAATTTAGCTTCGTGTTTAAGGTCAGAGCTACAATGTAATTTACTCTTGTAACCATTTCATTCCCTTACCAATATCCACAAAAGTCATTTCTGAACAGTGGAAAGCAGTCAGCTATGACAGGGACAGACCAGGATCTTTCCTGGCGACAGGAGACACACGCCAAGGCCACGGGGAGAGGCGGCCTCGAGAAGTGCCGACAGCATGGCTTAGCAGAGGCCAGCCACCGACGGGGCCCAAACCCCCATTCCTGCACGCTAGGGCTGCACAACCTGGCTGACACTTTCTGGGTCTATTTCCTCGCCTGTAAAGTGGGGATAAAAACACTACCTAATCTTGCAGGATTAAAACCCACAAGAGTGCCACACAAGAACGCCCAGCACAGCAAAGTGCTCGGTGAATACGGCAGCTTTGCTCCACGGAGCCCCACCCTGCAGCCACTCACCGGCGCGTACGGGGGGCTGTATTCTCTGTACTTGCGGTGCCCCTTCTCGCTGGGGCTGAAGTCCGAGTCGTCGGAGAAGTCGGAGAAGTCATCGCTGGAAGACGCGTGGCGCTGCAATGACAGGAGGGTGGACTCAGGGACTGCAGGACAGGCAGGCCACTCCAGCAGAGCCCGCCAGCGACAAGCACCACTGGAGTGTGCCGGGGGGCTCTGCACTCTCCAGGAAACACCTCACCTAGGGGCCCTGAGTGCCAATGGGGCAGGAGCTACCAACTCTTTTTAAAAAGGCCTTTGAGCAATGTGGGGAAGGGGAAACAACACTATTAAGAGTGGTCTTTGGCCTGACAAGACAAGCTAGGCCCCTGAGGCTCTCAGCCAGGTTCAAGGCCAAGCCTAGGGCCCTGAACCCTGCAGACCTACTTTGTGCTTAGATTTCCTCCTCTTCTTCGATCTCCTCTTCTCTTTCTCCCGCTCTTTCTTCCTCTTCCTCTTCAGTCTCCTGTGAGACTTCTCCTCGTCCGAATCACTGTGATGCTTCTCCCCCTTTTCCTTCCGGCCCCTCTCGGGCCCCCCAGTGGTGTCCTGGGTCTCCTCCGCCCCGTCGTCTTCCAGTTCACCTTCTTCCAGCTCACCATCTTCCCTACAAACCAAGCCCAAAGCCAACATGAACACAGGCAGAGAGGAAGCCGCCGAGGGCCATGGACTGTGGGCTGGCCAAGGCTGATGGGAACCGAGGGCCCAGCTGCTGCGAACCAGACTTGTAACCCCCACCAGAGGCCTTGGAGGGAAGTAAAGTTCACTGCCTCCCGTCCTACCGTGTCCTCCTCCCGAAGGACTGCACCTGCTCTCAGGGACCCTGCTAGGGGCTGGGGAAGGGGACAGGGCCAACCCTGCTGGAACAGTATTTCCCCTACTGTTCCCGAGGACTAGAACTCTAAGAAGAAAAGTGACGAGGTTCTGTGGTCAAATGAGTTGAGGGAATTCCCCACCTGGGGGAACCACAACACCTAATGCTGGGACAGAGGTTCCCAGAAGTCAGACAGTCAAGAAACCCGTACAGCTCAGCCTCAGGGCACTTCTGAAATTCACTTGACCACAGACGCTGAGTCTCTCAGGGAAGATGGACCAGCACCCCTCCCAGTGTGTGTGACCTGGGCTCACTGCTCGGCCCCAGGCCTGTGGATGTGTCCTACAAGCTGAGGGCAGTAGCCACGCACAGTGGTGAGAAGGCCACGGCTCTGTGCCAGGTCCTGGGCCCCACCCACAGGCAGGCCTGAGGACACCAAAGCCCCGCCAGACCCATGGCTCTGCAGTCTGACCCACACCATAAACTCCATGGCTCTGGGCTAGAGGCAGGGGCGACTGCATAGCTAAAAGGGGTGAGGAGAAGGGTCTCGGGCTCCAGACCCCTTCTAAGGCCCTCCGTCAAGGGCAGTCAGAGAACCTGCGGGAGGGCTAGCCCCACCTGCGGCTCAGCCTGGTTTCCAACCCGCCCGGCCTCACCTCTGGGCATCCCTCCTGGCTCCTGAGCCTGGGTTTCTTGACTTTGTCAGCTCCCTTAAGTACCTGCCCTCCCCCAGTTCCCACCACGGCAGAGCTGCCAATGGGACCCTGAATATCTACATGTCTGTGGGGCGGGGCGGGGTGGGGGGACAAACAGGGTTGAGAAAGGAGTAGCTGGGAAATGAACCCGACTTTTCAGCCAAACCCACAGACACAGTGCTCACAAGTACAAAAGCTGATTTTAAAAATAAATAAAAATTTTAAAAATGTAAAACATTCCCCAAGTTCCTCATGCATGACTATAGAGAAGTATGTGTGAAGGCTTAAAAAATGCCTTACCGATTGCCGAGGACCCAAACCAAAGATGAGGAAAAGTAACAGGACAAACCCAGGACCCAAAGGCTAACGACAGAGGGAGCGACTCCAGGCAGAGAAGGCTTTGGCCGCTCCCACGGGCCAGCGGCCAGCATGGGAACAAGCTCTTGGGGCAGCCGGCTTTGTGGGGAAATGACAGACTGACCACTTCTCCGAGGACCCCTCGGGGCCTCACTGCGTCACCCCCCTTATCTGCCTTGGTGCTGTTTCCCTGAACTCCAAGACCTTCAAGAGGAGCTGTGTAAACTCATTCACTTGCATTCTCAATTCAAAGGGGTCAGATCAGCCTGAAACCCAGTGGTCCAGCCCCCCAGGCACCCCAGCAGAGGTCAAAGGCAGCTCTCAAACACAGAATGCAGGACACAAAACTCTTGATGTTTCAAAGGAAACAGTGCAGAGAGGTGACCAGTGAGGGTTTTGTGTTGTTTACTTGTACAGGGCTGGGTCGTCCTGGGCCGACCTCACAGGAAGACGCCCAGCAAACCCCGGAGAAGGCAGCATTCCTGACAAGTGAGGCACCTCCTGGCTCGGGTGCGGCCTGAGAAAAGCAGGGCAGCACCAAGCAGAGCTCTCATGGGACACAGGCGGTCCTGCTGGCATGGCCTCACCCACAATGGAAGTGCCACCCAACTGGGGAAACTGGTTTGGGCGAGCTTGCCAATCCAGGGGAGAAGCTGTTATTCTATGGCATGGCAAAGTCCTGCCACCTGAAGTTGTGGAAGACACTGGCAGAGTGGCTACTGGAGACAAGATGTGTGCCCCAGGGGGCCACACCTCAGGAGAAAGACCACGGGAGACAGACACAATGGGGCTGGAGGAGGCCCAGAGACAGATCGGAGAGGCAGAGACTGGTATCCATGAAGAAATGCTGTAAAGAGCTTCGCTCCTGACAGTTCAGTCTGGAGAGGAAAAAGCTGAGAGGGACGTCCTCTCAGAATCCTGGGACAGGGGTGCAGGAAATGCATGGGACAGGAATTGTCTGGGCTCCCAGCAGTCTGGATGAAAGACATAAAGCCCAAGGCTGCCCACAACGAAAGGCCCTCCTGGAACCAGAAGCCGCCAGAGCAGAAGGGACAGTGCCGTCCCCCTCTCCTTTCGACATGAGGGAAAGTATGTGAAGGGCCTCGGCAAGGTCAGAGAGCCAGGGATGACATGAAAAAAAAGCCAGGACTGACTTGTCTCCTGGCTCTGAGCCCACTGTCCTTCCTGGTCAGTGAAGGCGTAAAAGGGAAGGGGGGAGACCACGTATTCACCGCCTACTTGAGGCCACAAACATTTCTGAGCATCTTCTCTGTGCTGGGTTCCTAAGCACCTCCTTTTCTGCACCATCCTCATAGGAAAAGGTACGAATGACAAAAACTCCAGTCCCCAGGGCAGCCACTGTGATACAGGACCCAGGCAGCTGAGCCAACGTGGCCTGCACCCTGAGGCACGGTAGGAGGCGGTCTTGCCCAACATCAGCTGAGGTCTCTGTCCCTGTCCTGCCGCTGTACGCTGCTGGCCTGCACCCAGGCGCCGGCTGCTCTACATCTAACACCGGGAGCGGGGCTGCAGGAGACTGTCTGAGCAACTCCAAAGCCTTCACCATCACCAAGAATGACTGAAGAAAGCCCTTCATTCCAGAGGACTTAGCAAGGCGGGTCTACCCCACACAAAGACTTTCAGCCAAAGAGGAGTTCCCTGCATTATCTGTATTTCAGCCCCCGTCACACCTGGGCTCAGTGATAATCTACCATAGGACTGTTCACACAGCTTTTTACAAAATGGGAGTGAATACCTGAAACTTTGTTTCCTTAGAGTTAGGAGAAACAGAAAAAAAATTAAAGTATTACAAAAAATCTCTGATGATTTTTGGAGGGGAACAGGGTCCTGGAGGGGACACCGGGGAGGGGACGTCCGACAGACGACTGTGCACTCTCAGCACCTCCCGCCCACGCCACCTATCCAACTCCTTGGACCCCAGGGCCAACCTCTGCTCGCCTAGGGGGCGCCCCCTACTGCCACTGGGGAGCCCCAGCTACATGTCCGGCCCAAGCACAGGGGCGGTTTCCGTCAGACTCTGTCCCACAGAGAGAAAACCCAGCCAACTGGGGTGGAGGGCAGAAGCACCGAGGGCCCCAGACACAACCACACAAAGGCAGGCCCCACAAAAAGGCAACCAGGTCTCAGCGGTGGCACTTCCCAGGCTGCCGGCAAAGCCCGTGTCAGAGCGGGATTAAGTGCCGAGGGAGCACGCTTAATAGACTGTG
Organism: Phyllostomus discolor; assembly: GCF_004126475.2. Classification (NCBI taxonomy): domain Eukaryota; kingdom Metazoa; phylum Chordata; class Mammalia; order Chiroptera; family Phyllostomidae; genus Phyllostomus; species Phyllostomus discolor. The sequence continues at coordinate 18,246,017 of NC_040914.2, forward strand.
ACATAATCCCCCAAGAAAAGTCGGGGAAGCCCCACCGCGCGAATTGTTTCAATCAAGACCTGCCCTCTTGAGACCAGCATGCGGGAGAAGCCCTGCAGCATCTGCCTGGGCAGAGACCGCCGTGTTCCCAGAGCAGTGCCCGGGGATGACGGCTGCGCCAGGGCTGGCCTGTCAGGGCCAGTGGGGCAGCAAACCAGCCATGCTGGGCGACCAACTTGGAACTGGCCCTGGGAGGAACTGGGAGGAGGCCAACCTCTTGCCTAGTCAGCTCTGCCTTTCGCCTCCTGAACTAAGCTTCTGGGGCATTTAAGTTTCCATTCACTGAGCTGGTGACAGCCAGCTCCTCCTCTCGGGTCGGGTCAGAGAACAGTCTGGATGCCCATCCTAAGGCATGCCGCCACTCAGCCAACTCCAGAGGACACAGGAGCATGCTGGGCTTATCACAGACCATGGGCTTGACAGAAACAGCACTTTCACCAAGTTTCAAAGGCGGCTGGTCCCACCCACCAGCCTACACAGTTGGGCACGGGCTTTTCTCTGCTGACCAAGCAACATCACCAGCTCCCCTCTTCCCTAGAGTATGCTCTCAGCACACAGAGCTGCAGCCCTGGCTTTCCCATCTGCAGAATGGGATAACTGTAGCCTGCCTTGTGAGGATTGAAGGAGAAAATATGGATAAAGCCCCTGACAGGGGGGCAGGCATAAAGTGCCAGACAAACAGTAGATATTGGTTCTAAGAACCAGCTAGCACCCTGCCCAGTGTGGCTCAGTGGATTGAGCGCCAGTCTGTGAATCAAAGGGTCACAGGACTCCCAGTCAGGGCACAAGCCTGGGTTGCAGGCCAGGTCCCCAGCAGGGGGCAGGTGAGAGGCAACCACACATCTGACGTTTCTCTCTTTCCTCCTCCCTTCCCCTCTCTGAAAATAAATAAAATCGTAAGAAAGGAAGGAAGGAAGGAAGGAAGGAAGGAAGGAAGGAAGGAAGGAAAAGAACCATGAGTGTACCTCTGCAAAGATAACCCTGAATTTACTGGCTGAATGCTCACTAGGAAGCATTTTCTCAGGCAAACCTACAGCCAACTCCCCTTAGGGACCACTGTCAGCGGCTGGCTAGCAAGATCCCACTTCTCTTGATCCAACTGTGCAGGCACCGACCACTCCCAGCAAACCCCCACGAAACTGACAAATGCACATCTCCCCTTCCTCCGCTCTATCTAGGTGGCACCAGAAAGCAACCAGTGGCTGACCACAGGGGGAGCTGAGCCCCAGGCAGGAGGGACAGAGGTGCCTTCGAGAAACAAAGCTTGGCAACATGGAAATCCTCTGGACAAGAGCTGGATGGAAGCTGAAAAGGGCCTGGGTTTGTGGATCCACCTGGTTTACAAAAAAAATGAACATAAAAAAGAAAGGAAGGAAAGAAGAAAAAAGAGAGAGAGAAATAACAAAGGAGGAAAGGTGGACACTCGTGGGAGCAGTGACTATTACCTGAAGACCATGAGCGCCCCTGACAAGAGGCGGCTAGGTTAATGTGAAGGTCGGGGTTATGATCGTTAACTGCCCAAATGCTCAACAAATTGCCTGAGTAGGCTCTGAATGATCCATTAACTAGGGACAAAATTACAAAAATTACAAGGAAGCTCTGCCTCTTCAAATGTTTGAGGACAGGCCTAGATACAGACGTCCAGGGGCCCCGACTCCAACCAGAGGGGATAGTCCTTTACTAGGAGCGAAGGCTTTCCTTCAGGAGATCGGCTCAGGGCTCATCCTGCGGAAAGCCCCGGCACCTTCACTCAATTTGGGTTGTGAGGCAGCCCCGAGGAGGGGAACCTCACTGAGGGATTTTCAGAGGCAGAAATTCTCAAAATAAACCTCTGGGTCTTGCACGTGTTTTTCAGTGTCCTTACAACCTAGGTTCATCAACCAGAAATCAAGGGCAAAAGGCTCCGTGCCTCCCTCTCCCTCAACATTCTCAGCTGTGGTCATAACCAGCTCTGTGACACGGCACCATTCCATAGTAACATGCTCACCCCACAGACACCCCCTGGGCTGCCGTGAGCACAGGCCCACGACAGGAGAAGAGAAGCCCAACACCAGCACCCCGATTGCCTCAATTCAACACAAGCAGGCTCGGAGCCTGCCGGGGCCAGGACCCGGATGTGGGCACCCCTACTGCCAGAAGTCTGTGCGGGGGAAATCAGAGAGATCTGAACCTGGACTGGGTATTTGAGATACTCAGTAATTACTGTTAATTTTGTTAGGTATGATTATGGTTTTGTGGTTATGTTAAAAAAATCTTTAAGTTAGAGAGGCATACTAAAGAATTTACAGGTGAAATGAGGCAAGGTCTGGGATCTGCTTTAAAATATGCAAGGGAGGTGGAGGTGAGTAAGAAGAACCTAAACTGGCTGGGTATTTGTATGTGATGAAACTGGGCAACGGGCACCTGGTAATCTATGACACCTTTTCTCTTGGCTATGTTAGAAAATTCCCCTAATAAGAAGTAAAAAAACTAAAAAGATGCCCTAAGTAGAGACAATCTCAGCAAGGTGAAGAGAGAGTGTGAAGTTCCTAAAAGGGTCACTTCCCAGCCCTGAGCCCCAGGGTGGGGGACCCCTAGCCCTCCTCACCTCTCTGCCCTGGTTTTCTCAACTACGACACCTGGCTAGATACCTCAGGGTCTTATCAAGTCCAAGTGCAGTCGTTAGGTATTCATTCCGAACATTCTGTAGCAGCAACTCCCATGCGGGCACCAGGCTGCGGAGCTCTCTCCACTTCCACTCAACTCTCACTGAAACCCACTCACACACCTATTCAGTGGGGATTCACTAGTTGTCCGTTTTACAGAAAAGGCTCAGAGATGGAATGAAATTTTGCCTGTAGGATCAAAGCAGGAAGAAGCAGAACTGAAACCCAAGTCTAGGACTTTCTAACCCCAGGCCCAGTTCTTAAGTGTGCCATTAAATGGAATTTACCGGAAGGAGAGTCATTTACCCATCCAGTCAACGGACAGAACAGCTCCTCTCCTAAAATTTGTGAGTGAGTTGGAAAAAATAAGACATACATACGGAAAACAGCATCCCAAGAACTGCTGAAGTGAGGCACCAAGACACTGGCCAAGGTCCTTGAACGCTCTGTGCCCCCCCCCACCCTGTTTCGGCTGTGAAGGGAGGGTGGAGGTGGGACCTCCAACCTCCAGGATGGTGGAGCACTTGTGGGAAGGGTTCCCCCAGACTCCGTGTGGCCAGGGCGTAGCACCAACCTGGCCCAGGATAAATGCTTCAGAGTAAAAACTACCCCTATGCAAAGACACGAGGCCAAGAGGGCCCTTCCAACGATGAGTGAGTGAGAGGAACTGGGGAGTTAAAAACACCTGACCAAAGACATTCGGGAGAGTTCAGAGAGTAAGCGGCGCATGGAAAGGCCCACGGAGCCCTAGCAAAAAGCCAACTGGGACGTATCCCAAATGGACAGGAAACCATGAGAATCCAAGGAAGAGAAATCCAAAGTCCCTTGAACACCGGGAGGAATGCTTTTCCCCCCAGGGTGCGCCCACACTGGGGTCCATCCAAGCACCCAAACCACTTCAACAGAACATCTCTGCAGGGCCGCACACAAGCTGACTGAGGAAAAACCCGGCCTGGTCCAAGAATTTCACAGAGTCAGAGTGTCACAGTCTTTGCCTGAGTAGCTTTTCTTCCACTCTCACTCCTGCAAGCGGCTCCTGTGCTCGACAGTTCTCTCTCCAGTCCAATTTTCTCCTGTCAATCAACCTCTGAAATCTGCTTCTCAGCAACAAAGAGCTTCTCAGCCTTCTCACACCAACCATGCCAGAGACTGCTTACAGCTGGGAAGATGCTGGTTCCCATCCAAGAACAAACGATGTCTAATATTCCACAGAGGAAAGTCTAATGGGTTAACATGTGCTCCGACCAAGACCTCTCCTTTTTCATAACTTTTTCAGAGGAATCAATTTGGCTCCATTCAGCCAAGACGAAATATTAATACTTTCCTTTTAAAAGACACCTGGCCCGGGACTCCATACACCACTGAAGAGTTTCTCATGAAAACTACGGTTGGTTCTCTGCAAGGGTCCTTGACACAATGTCCCCACACACTGGCAGCTGCGGCTGCTGCGGGCCTGTCTCACCCTCACACTCTTTCTACCAGCCAAACGCACAGAGCATTCAGCAAATAACGGCGAGACCAGCCCAGCAGATGTGAACACCCAATTCCCATGGCGAATATGGTGACATTGTGTTAGCTGGTGGGGCCACTCCCTCTGTCGCTGCATGGACATTCACAGCAACACAGACCAGAAGGGAACAGAACCTGCCCACTGTTGGCAGAGTCACCCCGAAGGCACAGAGAGATCCATAATCATCCCAGCTGGTATAATGAATTGTCTCAAAACCAGCTCACAACTGATGCCAAGGGAAAGCACTGTATATCTATTAAAATATGGCACGATTGAAAAAATAAAGTACATTTTAAATCTTAAAAAAAAAAAGCCCTGCAATTATCTGTATACAACTCTTTGTTAATTTCTGGTCACCTGTGGCCTCTTGGCAGTCACCCCCAAGTTTCCCAGGGCACAGCACAGGGCCAGGTACAGACTGGGGGGTGCTCAGGACACGGTATATTCTACACACACACAGCATCAACCTCAGCACCCCACACCTTGGTAAATTTCACCAACAGAGACGTGGGACCATTTCCCTAGCGGCAGCCTGGATCACTTAAAACTCTGTTTCCTGGGGCTTCCTGATAGGCCAGAGGGTGGCTGACGAGAAACCATCTATGATCAGTGTAGCAACCAAACAGATGAGTGTGGCTGCCAGCCGCTCCCCGTTCCCACCCCAGGATGCTGAGAACGTGGTTCCCGGGACTGTTCTGGTGCCCTGAGCAATGGCAGGGCCTGGAATCCCAAGGAAACCTAAGCCCCGGTGCCCGTTAGGAAAATGAGGAGGGCACTATTCCAAGCCACCTGCAACAGACATGTAGCCAAATGACACTCGCCTCCCAGCCCAGCTCCCTTGAGTCAGGCCACGCAGGGATGTCAGCTGAGATCCACTTCTACACTGGGTTTCAAGCGTCTCCAGTTACTTCTAATGAATGGAAATCCCTTCAATTTAAAGGTTCGAAAGCCCAGGCTCGGGCATCTACATCCACTGGAAGGAGTAGAACCCAGGGTGACAGAGCCGCAGCCGGTCCCGGAGGGGTGGTAGCACAGCCTGCTGTCTTGGGGGCCAACTTTGAAGGGGATTCTTTCCTGCCACCTCCAGCACCACAACAAAAGTGATGACCACAGCTGCCAGCAGGCACACTGGGCACTCGGCACATCACACCAGTACAGGGGCCGGCAAACTTTCTCTCAAGGGCCAGAGAGCAAATAAACACTTTAGGTTCAGCAGTTTCTGTCCCAACTACTCAACTCTGCTGTTTAGCACAAAAACAACCACAGCAGACAGGCACGAGGAAGTGTGGCTGTGTTCCAATAAAACTTTACTCACAAGGACAGGGTGGGCGGGCTTGCTTTGGCCAGACAGCCAGCTTGCCCGACCCTGTCCTTCATGCATTGTTTCTCAAACTCCGACCTTGACTCACATCTCCTCCTTTACATTTCTCTCAGAGGTTTCACGTAACCTCCGCTACCCTGAATTTTCTACCCCCTTCCACTTCTTTTCAAACGCAGGAAACTCGTCAATAAATGGACTTCACATCTTTCTAACAGCTGCATGCTGCAAAAACACTCTACCAGATCCTGGACAGCACATGGGTTTAGAGCTCAGTTCTGGGTACAGGCGGCCAGGGTGCTTGCTAACTCTGCCTCTGCACCGACTACTAGCTCTGTGACCTTCGACAAGTGACTTCAGCTGTTTCAGTTTCTCAGCACAGAGCTGACGTGAACAAATACAGAAGCACTCAGAAGGCCCCTGGCAGGTAATCTTTGATCTTCACATGACAGTTGGGCACTGTCAAACCTTTGGGAAGGCCAGGAGACTGACTTAGTAGGTGAACAACTCTGGTTTGCCTGATTGCCATGTCCACGGCCGTCCACCATTCCCCACCATCTGTCTATCAGAAGAGGGCCGACCCTGATGCGGCGGGAACAGACAGCATCCGTACTGTATTAAGCTTTATGTCCCTGGGGTTTCTGCACCCCCCCACCCCCTACTCCCCCAAGAGGGACAACGGGGACAAGGAAACCAGGCGCTGAGCCTGCTGCTGAGCCAAGATTTTCTGACAAATCTATCTGTGTGACCTAGACACTGAGTCTCACCTTACAGCTCATTCTTAAGGCCTCTACCTTGCAGCTGGGTACTGGGAGCTGCAGAGGTCACAGCAACTCCCTACCAGGACCAGAAGCTGCAGAAGGCAGGTCAGATGTGGGAAGGAAATACGAGGCCCAATAAAGGCCGCACCACCCTCTGCCCGACTCTAAATAAGGTCCTCAGGAGAGAAGGATTGCTTGCGCACGCCAAAAACTTTTCTGCTCCAGGAAAATCACGGGACAAGTCTGGCTGCTGGATGAACGAACAAAACCTTCACTGACTCAGCCAAATTCCCAAGTCTGGAGTTGGGACAGACCGCGCTCGTTTTTCTGAGAGACTCCAGAGAGGGTGAAGGACTGCCTTCAGGTGATGTGACTAGTTAGCTGTGGGGGAAGGGCGAGGGCCCTTGCCTCCCCAGTTCTCAGCGGGCCTACCAGGGCCGCAGCACTGACTCAGACCCCAAGTGCGAATGACGAACACAGGAAGGTAGTCAGCATCAGCTCGAGACAGCACGGCTGTTCTGGCATCTATAATGAGGACATTATGCAATCAAGAAATGCCTTAAGATGGCTTCCGCTTGGTTTCAACCCCAACAGACTCCCTGCAACCAAATAAGCCGACCAGAAACGACTAAGTGAGAGATAAATGGACTTCCTTCAAAAATACAGATGCCGTTGTGACTTCTGTTTACAGGCCAGACTGTAAATGCTACTTAGAACTTTTCTCTAGTAAGGTCAGCAGGGAGAGAAAAAAACCAAGACCCACTGAGTGCCAGGCATCATGTGGGTATCCCGCACATGCCCACTCAACCTCTGTGACCCTGCAAGGTGGGCATTGCCATCAGTGCCCACCGCATGCTGCAGGCAGGGCCCAGCCTCAGCTCGAGCTCATCTGCTTCCTAAGCCCACACTGTTCCTTCACGTCCTGTCGCCCCCGCAGTGTTCGGAAGATGTCACCACTTGCCTTACAAATAGCTGAGTCACCAATTTGCACGCATATGAAATGACAAAAAAAAAAAAAAAAATACCAGATCCTCCATCCAGAGCAATTTGACCAGAAGGAAACTATGCTGAGCAAATAACCTGTGTTCTGCTAAGAAATTATTCCAGTGGCAGGATGCGACGACGGTCATTTAGCCATCAACCGACAGAGTGGGGAATTTATTTAAAAACTGCCCATGGAACCCCCTTATCATTGCTAAGTGAATGAAAAACCCGCACGCCATCCCCAAGACTGCCCTTGGTGAACCACCGCCAGCAAAAGAGGTCTGCTGCAAAGACGAGGCTGCGGTTCAGAAGGCCGACTCCGTGCGACCGGGCTCCCCGAACAATATCCCACCTTCATTTACCCAAGTGAACTTCCTACGCTGCCCAGACCCTGAGGCAGCTTTTCCGCGCTTCCCCTCGGACCTTAATTATGAAACCAGCCTCTAACCATCTACTTTGACGGAACCCTGCCACCTATGAGCAAACTGCTGCTGAGAGCCCTCGGATCAGCTTCCTAAACACCAAGTGCTAGAAATCTCAGAAACCATCCTCTTCTCTCCTTATTGCATCAGCAACGTTGCCATGGCACAGGCAAGCGCCTTGCTCGGGTACAAACTCTGCCACTTCACTCTTAGCGCTGAATTAGTTTCTGTCACTCCACCTCCTTTCCTGGGTCAGAACCGGTCTCTCCACCTCCTTCCCTGGGTCAGAACCGGTCACTCCACCTCCTTCCCTGGGTCAGAACCGGTCACTCCACCTCCTCCCCTGGGTCAGAACCTGTCACTCTGGCACACAGATATCATCTACAGGAACCAAAATTAGCTTGTCTGGAACACAAGACATCCATGGAAGCCTGGAAATACTTCCAGTAGCAATTTGCACCATAGAGGTATTCACTGCAATTGGATCTGGCCTGTAGCAGATGGTTCTGGGACTTGATATCCGCAAAAATGTTAACAGAATAAGGCAACCCTAAGACATTCATTTTTCTCCTTATCAGCGAAGGGAAAAGATCTAAGAGAAAGGAGCAGAGATCGAGGCACTATTAAATACTACCGAACCAGCCTAAGATGACATGGTCTATATATCCAACTGGACAGAAAGAGACAAACTCAGAGGCAACCACTCCTCTCTAACAGCCGGGAAAGCCTTCATTTCCACAGGTGCAAAACAATTTCCCCTTGGGATTAGCCTTCCTGGCGAATGAAAAGCCACCTTTGTGGCTTTTGAAAATAGCTCTAAATTTTTTAAAAAATCCGGCTTTTCAAGAATTAAAAATGTAAACCTTCAGAGCAAATCGAAACCTCATCTGGGAGACAGGACAGACTGTGAATTAGAAAGCCCTTTTTAGGGAATCCTATTTTTTCTTTTGAAGAGTAAATCTGAAGGGATTAAGAAAAAAACAGCGGCTTTAGGAACCAGAATATCCATGTTTTCCTGGTCACAATTGATTTTGTTTCCACTAGGAGATTTCTATTTGCTTTTGCTTTTCAAACTCTCCCCAGAGAATATGAAAACTTAAAGATTACAAGTGTATGAGAGTTGCTGTTAAATCAGGGATTCTAAGTGACACCCTTTTTTTTTTGTTTTGTTTTTTGCAACATCCATTAATTTGAATTTTAACTAATACTGGTACATCAGTTTTGGGGAGAAAAAAGGCAGTACTGTGACATTTCAAAAACAAAGGCTACCAAAATACAGTCTGACATAATTACTAGGGTTTCTTGGATTTGATACATGAGATTCCTTTGAGAACAAAAAAAAAAAACCCAAAACAGTAAACTCTTGTGTTGATATGCCTGAGCACTTTTTAAATGTTTCGGGAAATATTTCTAAATTCAATGATTGCTCAAATTTTCACTGACCAAAGACATCCAGTTTCATTAACATTTCAAAGCAGTTATTAAATTAGCGCCCCTCGACGACTTGGTAGCTCCTGCAACTTGGAAGGTCCATGTTAGCAGCCAGTCTCTGCACTTGGCCCCCGGAGGAGGAATTTTGGAGAGGGGCAACTTTAAATGCAATTCCTTTCCGGCTGACCCTGCATGCTGGAGAGTGTGTTCAGTTTGTGCTTCAGACATTTTTTTTTTTTTTGCAGGATACTGTACTGTGCGGACACTTCCTCCCGTAACTGACTTTACGCACTAAGACCACAGCTTCCCAGCGGTGGAGAACACATGGAGAGGAAGAGCAAGTGGCCCACTGAATTGTAATTCAAAGGCAATTTCCACGTTTCCTCATCTGAATGTGAGTGAACTTTTTCTCTTCAGAAGGGGAAAAAAAAAGGAAACAGGGTCTTTCGGAAGTGGAAGAGGGCTGTGTGTTAAAAAGCTTTCTCTAACAAAGTATGTCAGGGACCAAAAGTGGACAAGAGGGAAAACGGAAGTTCAACGTGTGTTTGTCTTTTAACAGGAGAACTTATGCTTGTAAAACACATCAGAAGTACAGTGTTTGGTTCTGCAAGTCATTTCTGTTGGCTGTTTTTTTTTCCTTGTACTCGAGGGGTACTGAGAGCCGAAGGCGGTGTTCTCTCCACCATGACTGGGCATGTAATGCGTTTGTATCAACTTTTCACCGGCAGGCATGTGCTTTCCAACAAAGGAGAGTGGAGACAAGGAGAGGAGAGTGGGTATTGACACACTTTACCGATTTGGTGCTTCAACGGTACTTTACAAATGACTTGCTTAATTTAAACGTCCATCACCGTAAGAGACATTGGAGTAAAAGAAAATGGGAACTACTTGAACCACAATCTTTTGGGGGGAGAGGGGCAGAGGGCAGGGAGAGCCTAAACTTGAATGGAAGTATCATAAACCAAATTCAGTAACCTTGTCTCCTACCCATGGACTTGAAGTATCCACTTTCTTCAAAGACCAAGGCGGGAGACAAAGCAGTGAATTGAAATGACAAGAGGGACACCAAGGGCTGGGAAACGTGGGCCTTTTACATAGGTTTTTGTCACGTTACAGTAACACGCTTTTTTTTCCTTGGAGCAAACTGTGTACGTCAAATTTTAAACATTAAACATCGAAAGGATGTGCAAGTCGAAAAGGGCTCAACAGGGTTAGAATCCTGATTTGAACATCAAAAGTCACTCTCTCAAGCATCACTTTGATCTACAGGCGAGGAGGAAGGCAGGTAGGAAAGGGACAAAAAGAGGGAGATAATTGAATTACTCAATAAAAGAGGCTACTTACCATCCCAACCCATTGTAAGACATACACTTCTGACATAAGAGAACTCCTTAGAGGTCGAATAAAGCCTGTAAGCACCTTTGAGTAATGTACCTGCCCCCAAGAGGGGGCCCGGAAGCCCAACGTGGGCTTAGCGGAACAGACCTTTGCTAATCTGTTTATTTCCTGGAACTGGAGTCAGGCTGCGATGGGCTGCGATTCCCAGGACGATACATTTAATTAGAACGAAACAGAACAAAACAAAAAAAAATTGTTGTAAAAGCTCACCAAACTGCTGCACTTGTGTCTCTGAATGTGGGTGGCATTTCTTTTAAAAGGCAAAGTATGGTCTGTGAAGGAGAAAGGGAAAAGGGGAGGTGGGAGTGGGGAGAAGGGGCTATGGTGCCTGGCAGGGAAGCCCTATCTAAGAACCCTGCCTGGGGGCGGGGAGGGGGTCCTCAGCGACTCCCCAGCCAGGACAGCGACGGGGCAGCCATCTGTCCAGCGCGTTCTCTTCCCTTCCCCACCCCGGGCTCCCTCCAAGACTCGCTTTCCTACCAGCTGAAATCCTCCTTCCACTTCCAAATCTACTCTCTAGCTACCGCTTCCCCTGCCCCACCAGGGAAGGGTGGGCTAACCCTGCACCCCAACCTTGTGCTGGAGCAGGGGAAACGGGGCCCCGACCTCGCCCTGAAACGCGCTGGGCTGGCCCCTTTATCACTCTCCAGAGAAGGGTGTGGGGCGAGCCCATTTCGCAATTAATAAACGCGAGGGGGGGGCGCTCCCTTTCAACCCCTGCCAAAGCACAAGAAAGCCTCGTTTTCTCTTCCGGAAGGGATGGCGCTGTATTTTAGCCCGAAAGAAGAGGAAACCCCAGAAGGGACCAACTTGCTCTCCCCTCTATGGCAGGGAAACCAAACCTCTCCCGCTCCCCTCCCCCCCGAAACCGCATCACCTACCTAAAAAAAAAAAAAAAAGGGAGAGGACCCCTCCTCTTAAAGAAAAACAAGGCAAGGGTCTTCTCCAAAAGAGGCAGGGGCTTCCATCAAAGGGGCTAGAGATCCCCCACCTTTTTTGCCGTCTAGGGAGTAGCTAGGAAACACCTCCCTCCAAAAAAAGAATACTGCGAGAGCCCCCACCCAAGGACTCCCCCCCAGTAGGAGGATGGAGAAAGGATTGAACGAACCCCCACTTCCTGCCTCCTAAGAAAGCTAAGACACCTTTCCAAGTAGGGCAGGGCACACCTCCCCCAGGAGAAAGGATACTGCCGGGGACTGGGAGACCCCCAACTCCAAACCCCAAGAGCGGGGCTGTTGTTCGAGATCTCCCCCGAAAAAGGGTCCGGGGGGGGCCCTCCCCCCTCCCCCTCCCTTTCCCTGAAGCCGAGCGACCGGCAGGCGGGTCCGTGGCTGCCAGGTCCGGGCGCAGGGGCAGCATGGACCCCCCGTGGGCCTCCGCAGCGCCCCCCGGCGCCCCCTCCCCAGGGCGGGCAGGCGGGCGCGGGGGGTCCGGGGGGCGCCTCCTCACCTTCCCCTCAGCATGGCGCCCAAAAAAGACAGAGCGAGTGCGAGGGAGAACGGGCGAACGCCGCGAGGGGGGGGAAACGCATGAGGCCAGGAGAGAAAGCAAGCGAGAAAGAGCGAGCGAGCGAGAGACACCCACCGACCCCGCCCTTCCTCCTCCTCCTCCTCCTCCTCCTCTGCGGCCCGGCCCAACATGGCGGCTGCCCCCCTTCCTCCTCCTCCTCTTCCTCCCCCCGGGGACGCTGCCCCGGCCGGGCCGGGGGCCTGACCTGTCGTCAGGGAGCGGGAGGCGGTGGAGGAGGTGCGGGGTGGCCGGGCAGGCGTCGGGGGAACACGGAGGAGGCGAAGGCGTTGATGGCGGCGATGGCGGCGGCGGCGATTCTGATGGCGGCGGCGGGGGGGTCCCGGGCGCGGCCTCCATAGTTCCTTTGGGGGGGAGGGGATGTTAATGCACGAAAAAGGACTGCTTGGGCGTGGCGGGAGGGGCACACTTCAGCTCTGAGGGCTCCTGATAGGAATAGGTATATATTTTTTCGGTTTCGGAATCACCTCTGCGCCGACCTCCACGTAAGCCGCGCGGCCTAGGCCTCGGCGGGCCGCTTGCCGCCTGCTTTCTTCGCAGCCCGCTCCTGGGGTCAATCGCTCACGGGCAAGGGGCCCTCATTGGGGCGAGAGCCCCCCCCACACACACACACCCGCAGGCCCGGGAGTGGGACACCCGGGGTACACGGACACTGGTGGGTGGTTGGGTGTAATTAGCGCTGGCCGCGCGCGATGGAGCAAGCGATGGGGAAAGGGGGAAGAGGAGAGCGAGCGAGGGGAGTTAAGAAAAAAGGATTTTAGGGAGAGAAACGGGCCGACTGTCTTGTCTGTCTGCCCGCCCTCGGTGCCCTGGCTGTCCGGCCCGCGCCGCAGTCAGAAATTCACACAAAATGGCGGCGTGGCCTGGACAGGCTGGGAGGCTAAGGCGGGAGGAAGGGTGAGGTGGGAGGGGGAACTGGGAGGCGGAGGCGGCGTCACGTGAAGGAGAGGGGGTACGGGCCACTCTCCCGAAGGGCGGCGAAAAGAGTCGAAGGGAGAGAGTGAGGCCGAGGGGAGTCGGAAAAAGCCGAAAAAGAGCTGAGCGGGAGACAGGGACAGGCGTAAAGAGCCGAAGGTGGTGATGAGGACGCAGCTAGGGAGAAAAGTGGGCGGTCCCAAGGAGCCGGAAATAGCCGAAGTGGGTCGGGCCTGGGAAACAAGGAACTAAGGTGATCCGTAAAGAGCCGAAGTCGGCGTCGGGGTGGGTGGCAGAAGGCGGAAACAGCCGAAAGAGGTCGCGCGCGGATAATGAGATTTAGAAGGAGCTGAAGGGCGGCCTGGGGAGGCGATTAAATAAGAGTAAACGATTTTGAGTAATTCACTCGAGAGGATGCGGAAAGAACCGAAAATTGCTAGCTCGAGGGTAGGCGGGAAGAGTAGAAAGTTTTAGATGGAAGGATGGGAGGGAAGGATTTCGGGCTACGGAGAGAAAAAATAACCTAAAGCCGGAGGCCGGGTGCTGGAGTTGTAGGTTTCCGGAGAATGGGAGGATGGAACCAGGCAGGCGGGCAGATGATGTCATTAGGGACCTCGGTCAGTGACTTCATCCCTGGGCGGTGCAAAAGGGGCGGGCTTTGGTGGAGTTTAAGAACCTGATGCCTGGTAGGTGGAAGTCTCTCAAATGCTGTACTTGGAAGCTCTAGCCGGCTTCGTACAGTATAAGCGTAAAATCCTCTGACCCTCACAACTAAACTCAGGAGCGCTACTATTATTCCCATTTAATGGGTGCGGACGGAACCTGATATTTAATTATTTAGCTCAAGGTAATAGGATTTGCCATGAGCATCACAGATTTTTTTTTTTTTTTAAATCATAGCTAGCATTCCATTGCCTTCTAGGAGTAGTCTGTGGACCTCTGGTAAGGCATTCAACCTAGGGTTTTATAAAAAGGCATGACCTGGCCCTAAACTGCGTGGCTCAGTTGATTGAGCGTCATCACACAAAGCAAAGGATTACCAGTTGGATTCCTGGTGGTGGCTCATGCCTGGATTGTGGGCTGGTCCTGATTGGGGCGCGTGGGAGAGGCAACAGATGAATGTTTCTCTCCCTCTTTCTTCCTCCCTTCTCTCTCTATAAATAAATAAATAAAATGTTCTTTTAAAAAGTCATGACCTTTTGTTCTGAGAATTAGCTGTTGGATTATTCGTGGATTCTATGAAGACCAAATGACTGGCCACAGTCCCAGATGATGATGTATTACGGGACACACCAAGTGATGAAGAGAACAGGCCCAGCGTTACTTCATCATCACCCTGAAATGGTCTCGTGGGACTGAACTCTGTAAATGGGGTCTCACACCTCCAGTGTCCCACTTCCCAGCCACTGGTGGCAGATTGATTACAATGGATCCTTTCCGATGGGAAAGGCCACCAATCCATCCTCATTGGAATAAACATTTTTTTGGAAATTGGAGTTATTTTTTTCCTACTGGCTGCCCTACATCTGCCAGCATTACTATCCCCAGACTTTATTATTTTCACAGTAAGTTTTGTTGTTGTTTTTTTAATATATTTTATTGATTATGCTATTACAGTTGTCCCATTTCCCCCTTCACTCCCCTTCCCCCTGTGCCCCCTCCACAGTAAGTTTTTAAACGTTAAAAACATGCCCCTCACACAAAAGCATTGTGAACATGCATCAGTGATGTTCTTTTCATTCATGAGAGCCAGCAGAACAACAGAGCTGGTTCAAGGCAGGACCGTGAAGAATGGGTGTGTATAGACAGTGGAGCAAACAATGCTAGAATAAGGTTGGAGGCTTTGATGCAAAACCGGTTGATGTCTTTCAAGGTTGTGTTTTCTATCAGACACATATCATTTGAGATTTGAGAAGCAACCATAACTTTACCACGTCTACACCCTAATCAACAATTATGTAGTAAGTCCAAGTAATATGTAGGATGTCAGAATGGCTCAGCATTGTCAACACAGGAAGAAACCTTGCCTGGTGACATTTGCTGGTGCTTTTGTTTTCCTCATTACCTACAAGCCGGTGGCCATGCAGAATTGTGGGATGGCCTGATGAAGCTTCAGAGATGGCACCTGCCAGAAACCACACTGTGAAGGGACAGGGTGCTGTCCTCCTAGGTGTGGTCTATGATCTCAGCCCATGTTGTCTCGTCCATAACTAGAATACATGGAATTCCAAAGTCAAGGCATAAAACGACACCTTTTACAATGACCCATCTTGACACATTTACAGCATTTTTCCTTTCTATTCCCTCTATTCCCGTAACCCTGCTCTTCTAGCTCTTGATGCGTTAAAAACAAAAACAAAAAAAAACCTTTTTCAGGCAATTGAGTTATGAACATGTGCCAATATTTTATTACAATCCCGAATGCAAGGACAGACAGGTCTCTATCTTATAAGCCAATTAAAAGGTTTGCTCATGGTAGGGATGTTTTGTAAGAAAACATTTCTGAGATGTCCTAAATGAAGCAGGTCAGCAGAGGGTGGAAGGAAGAGATAAGAGGTGTTCGTCCATTCACAACTGCAGAGCAAAACCAACACAAGCTTACATTCCTGAATGTACATTGAAACTTTGTGTTAACTTCTAGATGGCTATTTCCGAGATTACCTAGAAAGAACAGCCAAGGCTGGCAGCGCCTGCCAGTTGCAGAATTGTTTGGTGTGGAAGCAGAGTGACCAGAGCAGGGAAGACAGATGGGAATTCCCTTAAAACCACTTTGGAAAACAGCCTGGCCAAATTAACTACAGCTGAACAGATACCAGCACTATGATTCAGCAGTTCCACCCAGGAGTGCACATATCTAACGGAAATGCAAAGGACATAAATAAGAACGTGCATAGCAACACCATTTGAAATAGCCCCTGACACCCTGGGGCTTTCAGAGCAGCCATGGCAGTCGGCAAGAACAAGCACCTTACAGGCAAGGGAGGCAAAAAGGGAACCAAGAAGAAAGTGGTTGATCCATTTTCTAAGAAAGATTGAAATGAAAGAACCAGCTATGGTCAATATAAGAAATGTCGGCCCTAGCCTGGCTGGTGTGGTTCAGTGGATTGATTGAGCGAAGGCCCACAAACCAAACGGTCTCCGGTTCAATTCCCAGTCAGGGCACCTACCTGGGTTGCAGGCCAGGTCCCCAGTAGGGGCACACAAGCGGCAATCACACATTGATGTTTTCCTCCCTCTCTTTCTCCTTCCCTTCCTGTCTCCCTAAAAATAAATAAAACCTTTCAAAAAATAAAACAAAATAAACTCATGTTGATGTCAAGACTACTGGTGATTATTTATTTCATCTATTCTTTGTCAGTTTTACTAAAACAAAAAACCTCCCACAGGTTCGGAAGACCTCTTTCCCTCAACATCAACAGGTCTGCCAAAGCCTGAAGAAGATGATGGAAATCATGACCCAAGAGGTGCAGACCAATGGCTGGAAAGAAGTGGTCAATAAATTGGTTCCAGATAGCATTGGAACCAAAATGATGATGAAAAAATGATGAACTTTTCCAGGTCCTTTGGAGTTTTGTGCCTAGTGAAGTCAGGGTAAAGACATGCAAAAGGCTTGCCAATCTATTTATCCACTCCATGATGTCTTTGTTTGAAAGGTCAAAATGCTGATGAAGCCCAGGTTTGAACTGGGAATATTCACGCAGCTTCACGGGGAAGGGAGAAGCTCTGGAAAAGCTACAGGGGACGAGACCAATGCTCGAGTTGAATGAGCTGATGGAAATGAGCCACCAATCCAAGAATCTGTTTAAAATTCAGACTTTCATCCCTGGGTTGGTGTGGCTCAGTGGATTGAGTGCCAGCCTGAGAAGCAAAGGGTTACTGGTTCGATTCCCAGTCAGGGCACATGCCAGGGTTGCAGACCAGGTCCCTGATGGGGGGCGTGTGAGAGGCAACCACACATTAATGTTTCTTTCCTTTTCTACCTTCCTTCCTCTCTGTCTAGAAATAAATAAATAAAATCCTAAAAAAAAATTTCTTGTGGCACGTTGGTTGAAAAATCACTGGTCTACCTTGTTCTTAAGGAGGTGATGTTGCCCCCTAGAGGACATTCTAGAAATTATTGAGGGAAATTAATTTTGGTTGTGAACTGGTTCTCAAGGGAACAGCTTTGCTCCCTGGGGGATGTGTTGGAAATTTGAGGGGAGTTTTCTGGGTATGACAATAATGAACGGGTTGTTACTTGCACTAGAGGACAGGGACCTGGGGTAATATAATGTCCTGCAACATGACAATGGTATTGAATGATCACCTAATGAATGAAGTTAATGATAGTTCTTTCTTTCTTTCTTTCTTTCTTTTTAGAGAGGGAAGGGAGGGGGGGAGAGAGAGAGAGAGAGAGAAACATCAATGTGCGGTTGTTGGGGGTTCTGGCCTGCAACCCAGGAATGTATCCTGGCTGGGAATCGAACCTGGGACACTTTGGTTCCCGGCCCACGCTCAATCCACTGAGCTATGCCAGCCAGGGCGATAGTTCTTTTTTAAAATTTTTTATTTATTTTTGGAGAGAGGGGAAGGGAGAGAGAAAGAGACAGAGAAAAACATCAGTGTGTGGTTGCCACTTACGCACTCCCTGCTGGGGACCTGGCCCAAAAACCCAAGTATGTGCCCTGACTGGGAATTGAACTGGTGACCTTTTGCTTCACAGTTTGGTGCTCAGTCCACTAAGCCACACCAGCCAGGGCATAATGGTAGTTCTTCAATAATGGAAATAACTACTTATACTAAGGTAGATTAAGCTATAATGATGAACTTTTCCAGGTCCTTTGGAGTTGTGTGCCTAGTGAAGTCAAGGTAAGACTTTTGGAAATTTACAAGTTTACAAAATGGTGTATATTTCATTACACCATTTTTGGGGTAATGAAAATATTCTGGAATTAGATAGAGGTGGTGGTTGCACATGGTGAGTGTACTAAATGCCAGTGAATTGTTCACTTTAAAATGGTTAATGTTAGCCCTGACCAGTGTGGCTCAGTTTGTCGGGCGTTGTCCCACAAAGCCAAAGGTTGCCGGTTCAATTCCTGGTCAGGGCACATGCAGGTTCAGTCTCCATTTAGGGGGTGATCAATGTTTCTCTCCCTTTCTTTCTCCCTCCTTTCCCCTCTCTCTAAAAATAAATGAATAAAATCTTCAGAAGACATGAAATTAAATTGTTAATTTTATGTTACATGAATTTCAACTCAATTTCAAAGGTTTAAAAGCATATACACCCCCAAACTTGACAATATACCATTACATTAAATTTTCCCTGCTTTCCAAGCTTTTCAAAATATATGGGGGAAGCCCTGGCTGGTGTAGCTTGGTGGATTGAGCGTCACCAAGCTAAGCACCATTCTGAGCACATGCCTGGGTTGCAGGCCAGGTCTCCAGTTGGGGGTGCGTGAGAGGTAACCACACATTGATGTTTCTCTTCTTCTCTTTCTTCCTTCCTTCTCCTCTCTCTAAAAATAAAGATAAAATCTTTTTTTAAAGAAAATATATGGAGGAAGAGAGAAAAGACACTTTAAAATTTTTCTATTTACTGATTTTTTTTTTTAGAGGGAGAGGAAGGAAGAAAGAGAGAGAAGGAGAACAATGATTTGTTTCACTTATCCATGCATTTATTGGTTGCTTCTTGAATGTGTCCTAACCAGGGATCGAACCCACGACTTTGGTGTATCAGGATGATGCTCTAACCAACTGAGCTACCCTGCCAAGGTTGGGAGAGAAAGGACACTTTTAGATGTTGAATGAGTCTAGAAGTGCAGGAGAAAATGGTTCATGGAGCAGTCCACTGTATTTTCAGGTCATACAGGGATCACTTTACGAAAGTTGCTGTATACTCACAGATAACGGCTCCAGTCGTTCCCCAGCCAATTACAAATGCCTACTCGCCGTGGATCTGCAGGGTCACATTCCTGATCAATCTATTAACTAATAAATCATTTAGTGCTCTACATTTCTTCTAGTGACTCAAAATAGTTTGACTCCCTTCCTTTTTCTTTCTGTAATCCATGTCCATTTCACTTTAGTAATACAAAGGAACTCAGCATAAGTGTTCATTTCCAAAGCCTCACACAAAAGGTACTGAATCCAGCCCTCGACAAACAGTCACTCCATGACTTCTAAACATTGTTCCTGCACAAAGAGATTATTTGATCCCGTCATTGGCCTCTACCCCTGAGATCAGGAAGTATCACAGCATAGTGTGATAACTCAGGATTCAGCACTGTAAAATGAAAGTTTAAAAGATAACTTTTTGTTATGGAAAAATTCAGACGTATACAAAAATAAAGGAGGAATAAAATGAGCCTTCAAATACCCATTACCCAACTCCATCAATTATAAACTCACAGCTGGGCTCGGTCCCTTCCTCCCACCCACTGTACACCGCGCAGCTCTACTAGATTTAACCCAAATCTCAGACTTATTCCACCTAGCTAGCTAGGTCCCACAAGTGCATATATAATTATTTCTACATATGTCATTATATATTTAAAATGGGCTCTTGGACCTGCACTGGGCTATATAGTATCTCCCACCTACAAATTCACGGTCTTCCTGGCACCTCAGGATGTGACCTTATTTGGAAATAGGACCAGTGAAGATATAATTAAATGAGATTAAGATGAGGTCACAGTGAAGCAGTGTGGGCCTTTACTGCAAATGACTGGTGTCATAGGAAGAGGAGAGACACACATGCAGGGAGGACACCACATGACAACAGAGGCCGAGACTGGCGTGATGCATCTCCAAGCCAAGGAATGCCAGGATTGTTGGCAACCACCAGAAGCTAGAAGGGGAAAGAAACCATCCATTCCCTACAGCCTTCAGAGAACTGAGAACTTCATTCCAAAGCCCCCAGGCCTCAGACACTAAATTTACGTTGTTCTAAGCCCCCTTGCTTATAATATTTTGTTGTGGCAACTGAATACCACAGGCCTCGTTCCAGCCTCCACCTTTTCTACGTGTGCGCCTTCCCCAACACCGAGCACCCTGACTTCCCCCGTTCATCTACTGAATAGGGTTATGAATTCACTGATCCAATGATAGGCTGAAAGTACTACAAACTGGGTGCCTTCCAATGACAGTCATTTATTGTCTCGCAGTGTTGGAGGCTAGAAGTCCAAGATCTAAGTGTTGACTGGGTTGGTTCCTTCTCAGGGATGTGAGGGAGAATCAATTCCATGCCTCTCCCCTAGCTTCTGGCGGAGGCTGGAAAGGCTCAGTGTTCTTTGGCTTGTAGATGCATCATCCCAGTCTCTGCCTTCACCTTCCCATGACTTATTTCTAGTGTGACTCTATCCAAATTTCCCTCGTTTTTTTTATCCTCACCCGAGGACATTTTTTCATTGTTTTTAGTGAGAGAGAATGGGAAAAAGAGAAACATCAATTTGAGAGAGAAGCATGGATCGGCTGCCCTCTTGCCAGTGCCCGGACAGGGGATCAAACCCACAGCCTGGGTATGTGCCCTGACCAGAATTGAACCCACAACCCTTCAGTTATGGGATGATGCTCCAACCAACCGAGCTACACCAGCCAGGGCAAAATTTTCCTCTTCTTGTAAAGACACCAGACATATTGGAGTGGAGCTTACCCTGACGATCGATCTCATTTTAACTTGATTATATCTACAAAGACCCTAATTTCAAATAAGGTCACATTCATAAATAGCACAGATTAAAACTGGAACATATTTTTTTTGGGAGGGTGGACACAGTTCTTTCTACAACACATTGTATAGGTGAAAACCCATCTATATGTAAAATGAAATATTTATAATTTACTGTAGGTATTACACATTTATTAAAACCTATCAGTTTTTAGCCCTGGCTGGGTAGTTCAGGTGGTTAGAACGTCGTCCCAATACACCAAGTTTGCAAGTTCGATTCCCACTCAGGGCATATACATGAATCAACCAATGAATGCACAGATAAGTGAAACAACAAATGGATGTTTAAAAAAAATCCTCTCTCCCTCTCAAATCAATTTTTTAAAAGGGGTGCAGGGCCATGAGGATATCCAGAGCTACACCCAACATCTTTTAAGCGGCCCTAAGGGTTATGTGATCCTAACAGGAAGACCAGGAAAAGACTTGAGACCAGGATGAAGCAGCAGCACACAGGTCTTTCTTCCACGGTTCTCCCCCTGACTGCACCTTAGAATCATCTGGGGAGCATTTTGTAAAAATCCCAACGTCTCAGCTCCACCCTGGACCAATTAATCAGAGTCTCTGAAGGTGGGGCCTGGGCACCGTATTTGCTTAAAAGCTCCCCAGATAATTCTAAAGTGCAGGTGGGATTGGGAGCCACCACCTTGGTTCTCGCTGAGTAGTCACCAGAGCGGAGGTGATTATTTAATCCTTAAACCCAGGAGCCTCATCTACTGAATAACTGCTACCTGGCCACCTTTGAAGTTACAAAGTCTCACTTTGGCAGCTGTTCTGATTAGCTGTTGTTGAAAAATGAACTGCCCCATGGGTATATACCTAAGAGAATTGAATGGAGGGTCTCAAAAGGATACTGGTATACCAGTGTTCATAGCAGCATTATTCATGATGGTCAAAAGGTGGAAACAACCCAAATGCTGACGGATGGACAGATGAATGGATAAACAAAATGAGGACTACACTTACAATGGAATATATTCCGCCTGAAAGAGGAAGGACATTCTGACACATTCTAAGCATGGATGAACCTTGTGGACATTATGCAGCGTGAAATAAGACAGTCACAATAAGACACATACTGTATGACTTCACTAATGTGAGGTACCTAGAACAGTCAAGGTCATGGAAACAGAAGTAGAATGGTGGTCTCCAGCACTGAGTGGAGGTGTTTATTGGTTATACAGTTTCAGTTTTGCAAGATGAAAAAGTTCTAGAGATTGGTCTCACAACCATATAAATAAGTATACTTATTACTACTGAACTGTACATTTAGACATGGGTGAGATGGTACATTTTAAAGTATGTGTATTTTATATTTTACCACAATTTTTTCAAAAGTGCCCTATCCCTGACAGTGGATTGAGTGGCGTCCTGTGAACCAAAAGGTTGCTGGTTTGATTCACGGTTATGACACATGTCTGGGTTGGTCCCAGGTTGGGAGTGTGGAGAGGTCCATGTTTCTCTCACACATTGATGTTTCTCTCCATCTCTTTCTCCTTCCTTTGCCATCTCTCTAAATATAAATAAATAAAATCTCTTTAGAAAAAAAAAAAAAAAAGCCCTGAGCCCTGGCTGGTGTGGCTCAGTGGATTGAGTGACAGTCTGCGAACCAAAGGACACATAGAGGCAACATCAATGTGTGGTTGCCTCTAGTGCGCCCCCTACTGGGGACCTGGTTAGCACCCCAGGCATGTGCCCTGACTGGGAATTGAACCAGTGATGCTTTGCTTCACAGGCCCACGCTCAATCCACTGAGCTACACCAGCCAGGGCTTAAAAATAAATATTTTAAAAAGTCCTGAAATTTAGTGGCCTGAAGCAGCAACAATCATTCCATTATTTTTTTCTTTTGAAAATGTTATTACAAGTATGGGGGAAACATTCGTTAATAACATGATATAAATTTCAGGTGTACAACTTTATCATATGACCTCTGTATACTATATTGTGGGCTCACCACCTGAAGTCTAATCTCCTTCCATAGCCATGTCCTTGACCCTTTGACCCTCTCATTTTGTTACCTTTCACTGCACCTGCAGCTGGCTCAGCAATCCCAGAAAGGCTTCACTGGCCAGCCAGGGCCTGGGACATCTCATGAGGTCACGTGGCTGGAACTGGAACAGCGAAAGGGGCTGGGCAGGCATCTCTGTCTTTGGGTCATTTCAGGGCTTCTCTCCACAGTTTCTCCTCATGGGCTGGTTGGGCTTCCACTGGGCAAACATTCTCAGTCAGGGTTCAAAACTCAGGCGTCCCCATGAACAGGGTGGACGCAGCCTCCCCTTCCCTGACTTGGCTAGGAAGTTAGTGTCCCTTCTGCCACATTCTTTTGGTCAAACAGTCACCAAAGCCAGTCCAGTTTCAAGGGAAGGAAACTGAGATCCCCCCACCCCCTCAAGGGGAGTGGCCTCAAAGAGATGCTACAAGATCTTGTGGGACTGGAGACAGTGACAAAGGAGCCATCTTTGTAAAATGCAATCTGCGACAGCCGTGACCTAAAGAACTTAGCAAAACCCCTTATTGCCATAATTATTCCTTTGTTGGCATGATTTAACTGTGGGAATATCTAGAGTTAATATAAAAATGTTCTCATGACTGAGATCTCTGGAATGAACGTTTTGGTGGAAGGAATTTGAGCTTATTTGGCTTTTTATGTGGTGGAAAGGTTTAAGAGCATCTGGCCTACTCGAGTTTCCCAGGGAGATTTGGAGTTCTCAAAACTCTTCCCTGCCATGAATCGGGATAGATGATATACGGTAGTCAATGGAGTATTTCTTTTTGTAAACTTGAAAAATCCTCAAGACAAAACTTTGTGACAAAATAAAATAAAAATTACCAAATAGTGTCAACTATTCTCATATTGGCCCCCTTCAACCCATCCGGACCCCCTTACCTCACCCTCTGGAGTAGAATAAGGGGAAAGGTCATGGTGGGAGGCTGGATTAGGGATCAGGAAAGCACTTAGGAAAGGCCTTTCCTAGGGGGCTGAGCAATAGTTGGGAAAAATCTTACCAATGTGAACAGGCACATGCTTTCCAAACTTGCTAATTTCAAACAGAGTTTCAAATCATTCTCAGCAAAGTGGTGCTCATTCCGGGAGAGTAGCCTTGTATCCTCAATGTTTTATGTTCTCTATTCGCCTCAAAGTACAATGGTCACATACTGTAATTAAAGATTTAATTTATTTAGAGAGAGGGGATGGGAAGGGGGAGAGAGGAACATCGATGCACTTGTGTGAATGTGCGAGAGAAACATCATTTGGCTGCCTGTTACACGCCCGCCAACCGGGGACCTGGCCCGCCACCCAGGCATGTGCCCTGACTGGGAACCCAGCTGGTGACCTTTTGGTCTTTGGGAGAATGTCCAACCGACTGAGCAACCACACATTGATGTTTTTCTCCCTCTTTTCTCCCTCCCTTCCCCTCTGTCTAAAAATAAATAAATAAAATCCTTAAAAAAGAGATTGGCTTACAAGTATCTGTTTGAATCCCTATTTTCAATTTCTCTGGGTGTATACGTAAGAGTGGAATTGCTGGCTCACATGGACCCAGAAATATGTCTGGGGATTTAAGGTCCCCAGCCATCAGCCAACATCGACTTGCTAGTCATGTGAGTCACCTTGGAAGGGGATCTTCCACCCCAAGCCATCTGCTGACTGCAGCCAAAGGTTACATCTGACTGCACCCTCATGAAAGACCTTGAACTAGAACTTCTCAGCCAAACTGCTTCTGAATTCCCGAAGCACAGAGACTGTAAGAGATAATGAGTGTTTGTTTTTAAGTTTCTTAATTTTTTAAACAGATTTTTAAAAGAATTTATTTGTTCATTTTTAGATAAAAGGGAAGAGAAGGAGAAAGAGAGGGAGAGAAACATCAGTGTGTGGCTGCCTCTCTAGTGCCCTGTACTGGGGACCTGTCCCTAAACCCAGGCATGTGCCCTGACTGGGAACTGAACTGGTGACCCTTTGGTTCGCAGCCCGTGCTCAATCCACTGAGCCACACCAGCCAGGACAAGTCTCTTAATTTTACATAATTTATTGCATATCATAACCAAAGAGTAGGCAGGCACTGGCCAAGTTATTTTTTAAATGATCGTGACGTTGGATGAACTGCTATCCCCTTCTGAGTCCTAGAGTTGTAGTCTGTAACAGGGGGTGAAATATCCACCTCTGAGGCACACAGAGCATGTACCTCATGAGGCAGGAGCAGATCACATAGAGCTTAATATACCACCCGCAGCAATACCCCTTAATGATGTGGGCCAGTGAGCCTAAATTTGAATCCCGTTTCACTACTTCTAAAACATAAGGCTTCATTCAGGCTACTAATACTTAACTCTGCTGGCCCTTAGGCTCTTTAGCTATGAAATGGAAATATTAAAGAACGTATCTACTTTTGTAAGAATTGTAGAAATCACCCATATGAAGCCTATATAAGCTCCATGAGAAGGCAGCTGTTTTCTTTCTTGTCCATTGCTCTATCGCTAGCACAGAACAAGTGCTCAAAAAGTATTTATTGAATAAATAAAAAGGCACCTTGCGTACGGAAGATACACGTTACCTTTTACCAGCCTACAAGGCCCTGCATGATCCCCCACCTGCTTCATCGATGATTTAATCTCATACCACTTGGCACCCCCTCACTCCCCTCCAACCACCCGGCCGTCCCCACAGTTCAGCTAGCCAGCACACTCCAACCTCAGGCCCTTTGCACCGCGCCCCCCCCCCCCCCCGCCCCGTCATGGAAATGAGCCATCTTCCGGTTATTCACATAGCTTGATTCGTCATCTTCAGATCTCTACTCAATGTCTCATTCCCTCAGAGATATTCCGGGGCCAGTCCTGTCACCCTGTAGTCCCCATACCCTGCTTCATTTTTCTCCAAAGCATTTAGCACGGCCTGATGTATATTTATTTTTCTTTGGGCCCTCTTCAACATGAGATAAGCTCCACGAGGGCAGGACCTCGTCTATTTTATTCCCCACTGTACTTCACAACACCCCCAAAGGCAGTTTTGCAGCAAGTGGTCCGTCAATACTTGATGAGTGAATAGTCTCACAACGATCACATGAGTATTTATCTTCGTGGGGGCCCGTAGGCCCGGCTATTGTCGGGCCAGGATTGGCTGGGTCCCCTGCCACGTGATTTGCATTAGCCGGCCGCCTTTGAAGCTGGAGAGGTCCACGTGGTCTCAGGCTGCAAGGGCGGGCCGGGCCTCGGAGGAGCTACTGCGCAGACTCAGACTCTGGCGCAAGCGCAGACGCGGCCGGGGTGTGCGGCCGGCGGCGGTTGGCGTGAGCAGATCCGGAGTGCAGGCAGCGAAAGCCGGCGCCATGGTGGAGAAGGAGGAGGCTGGTGGCGGCATCAGCGAAGAGGAGGCGGCGCAGTATGACCGGCAGATCCGTCTCTGGGGATTGGAGGCCCAGAAACGGTCAGGGCTGGTGCAACTTGTGGGGTTGAGGGGTCCGCAGGGGGCGTCTGGCCCGAGGCGTCTGCGGCCCTCCAGGAGCGGGAGGGTATAGTTTGAAGAGAGGAGGCGGGAATTCTGTACCCGGGGATGGTAGCCGGCCAGGGACGACTGCAAGGGTTGGTTTCCGGAAGGCGTGGGAAGCGGGATGTCCCAAGGGGTGAGATGGTGGTTCTGAATGATTGGAGGCCTCTGGGGAGGGGGTGGGGGAGCCCTAAGGGATTAGGAAGATTTCAAACTTAGCCAGGCGGAAACCCGAAAGGGTGGTGGTGGAGTTTAGGTGCGGGGTGGGGGCTTAGGGAATAGGAGGGGCCGGAGATGCGGGGAAAGGATGAAGGGAGGGGACGTAATTCATTCATTCGTAGGTAGTAGGGACCCGTTCTTTGCTGGACGCTGGGGAAGACTGGCGAACCAAACATGCACTTTACGATCTTGTGTTTACTAAGGGGCGGGCCAGCCTGAAAGAAGGAGGATTTTGGAGGAGTTTGGGCTCCACGTTATTTTTAGTGGCAGTCTCGAGAGGCTCGAGGAGTCTAGGGGGGGCTGGAGGTACCTGAGGGGATTGCTTGTGTGTAGATACTGGGATGAGTCGGGAGAGGACAAGCCACTGAAACTGGGCTTACCTGGGGTATTGAGGAATAGTTACCAGAGGAAATGATTTCTTTGAAAGAGGTGATTGATTTGATCAGATACTTATTGAGCACCTTCCACAGCCACTGTTCTAGGTGGAGAATATAGATCCTTGGACTAAACAAACTGCTTCCTTGCATGGAACTTATATTCCAGTGCTGGCGACAAACCTTAATAATATAATTTGAAGTAATGCAAGTTCTTCCAGATTAAAATAAAGCAGGATAAGAGGATTGATAACGGATGGTGCGGTGGAGAGCTGTTTTGAGGGGGTGGCCAGGGAAAACCTCTCTGAAGGGGAGACCCTGTGCCTCAGCCCCGTCTGAAAGGACAAGGGCAGCTGCAAGGACCTTCCTGCGGTAGGGAACAGCAATTGCGCAGTCCTGGAGGTCAGGGATGCTTGGCAAATTAAACAGGACGGCAGCAACCAAATGGGTGGGGGAGCAGCTTTTTTTTTTTTTTTTTTTTTACTCTAAGCATGCTGGGAAACCGGTTGGAGAGTTTTGAGTAGGAGTAACCTAATGAGATTTGTGCTTTAAAAGGACCATTCTTGCAACATGGAGAATCTGTTGAAGTGGGCAGAAGTGGAAATAAGGGTTCCAGTTAGGAGACTACTGCAGTATTTACTACAATAATCCACTTGAGACATAGGTAACAGAGTCAGGAACTCTTGAGAAGGGGCCAACTAATGTATTCTGGATCTATTTTGAGGATACCGGGGGCCAGGATTTGCTGAAGGAGTTAGTGCGGGATAGGAGAGGCGGAACTCAGGGATGGGTGAGACTGGGCCTGGAGACAACATGTGGGGTTCGTTGATTTTGGCATGTTTGAAGGGTATGGAATTCTTGGGAGGTGGCAGTTTTTCTGGGGGAGTGGAGAGGTATTGAACTCTGTGGAGAGCCTGAGAAGGGTTGACTGAGAGTCCTGGGAAGGAAGGAGAAGGAAGGAAGGAAGGAGTAATCTAAAATTTGGGAAATATTTGTAGATAGTCTTACAGACTAACTACATGTCCATTTTTTATTAAAGGGTTCTCATGTCCATTTTTTCTCCTTCCCCCTTTTTTCCCCTATTAAAAAAAACATCTGTTTATTTGTTAGGGCAAAGGAGAGAGGAAGAGAAACATCGGCTGGTTGCGTGTCTTATGTCCCCCAACTGACTAACAGAACCCACGACCTAGGCATGAGTCCTGACGGGGAATGGAACCCATGACCTTTCCCTTTGCGAGACACGTCCAACCCACTGAACCGGGCCACGCTCCCACTTTTTGCTGTGTCCATTTGTCAGCCGAGTCTCGCAGCAGGGCTCTGGAGTAGGAAGAGCCATGATTTCCTCCCTTGTGCAGACAGGAAGGTTGTGCCACAAAGCAGATTGACTCTCCTTTGAGGGAACGCTGGGTTGATAGGAAAACTCTGGGGCCTGGGGCTTCTTTGTGAAGTGCAAGGGGGTCTGGGATTCGGCAGATGTCATTCTGGCTCCACTGTCATATCCGACAGAGATGTTGGATGACCAGCGCTGGCAGGAAACTGGAAAGGAGCATAGTAACGTCAGGAGGGGCCTTCCCATGGAGCTTACAGTCTAGAGGTCACACTGGACTGTGTCTCACACAGTGTTGCACGTTTTTGGAAATTAGTTGCCAGCGTCGAAGAATCTAGAGAATTGGCCAGATTTGGGACAGTTTGAGCATCAGAAAGAATAACATCAACTTCATTGAAAAAAAAGTACTGAGTAACTTAGAATTCCTAAGACCAAGGTAATATTCAAACAAAAGAGAAATACAAACTTTTTTGGAGGTGATTATTAATAATGTGCCTTCTGATGTGGGCAAATAACAGTGCCTTGTCTTTGAAGATTTCCCTGCTCAGTATCTATTGAAGGATAACATTGAGGTAAATGATACATTTTACAAGACAATCGCAGAAGCCAATGTCATGGGAAAAACAAGTGAAGCCATTGCTGTAGACTGAATAGAGAGGTGGAGCTCCCCCAACTGGTGTGTCTCAGTGGGGTTGGGTGGCATGGCAAACCAAAGGGTCACTGGTCTGCTTACGGATTAGGGTGCATGTCCAGGTTGCTGGGGGCAGCGGCCTGCAGGGCATTCAACAGGCAGCCCATTGATGTTTCTCTTGCACATGCGCATCCAAGTCGCATGCTCTCTGTTTCTCCCTCGCATTCCCTGTCTCTAAAAATGAATGAAGTCTTCAAAAAAAAAAATAGAAACAAAGAGATGGAGCCAGTTGCAAGGTGTGAACCGTGACTGGGTCCTGATTCAAAAAGAACACTTATAGAATAAAATATTTTTTAGAGAATGGGGGAAATTAGAACATTCAGTCCCATTTGGTGATATTTGGGGATTATTTCCTAGATGTGATAATAGTATGGTTATGGAGAACGTCCTTTTTTGGAGAGGCACGTTAGAAGCATGGAATGCCATGGTGTGTGTTTATGGGTAAAGCAAATAGGGCAAAATGTTACTATTTCTACTTTTCTGTATGTTTGAAATTTTTAATAATGAGAAGTTAGGGGCAAGTGTGACCCCACCTCCATCTAGAAATTTTGTATAGAATCCCACACAGAGTTTCTGATTTCTGTCCATTGGAAAATGGAAAAGTCAGACACCCCCACATTGGCCAGAGCTAAGTGGAAGCGGCCTCTTACACAGAGCACGGGTTCTGCACTTTGCTGTCCTCTCCGCAGCTCGGCTTCGCTTGTAAATACATGGTTTGGCCCCTGTAAGCCTGTGAATTTCCATCTCTTGCTGT
The DNA here is from genome assembly GCF_004126475.2 of Phyllostomus discolor. Lineage (NCBI taxonomy): Eukaryota > Metazoa > Chordata > Mammalia > Chiroptera > Phyllostomidae > Phyllostomus > Phyllostomus discolor. The sequence continues at coordinate 18,275,518 of NC_040914.2, forward strand.
GGTGCATGACCCATTTTATGGATGTGGTTCAGAGAAGGGAGCCAGCTCCCCCAACACAGCACACCAAGTAAGTGGAAGTAGGATTGGTACGTAGTCCCTAGCTTCAGGTTCGCTGCTATTTCCATACCAGCTAATTTTCCACCACAGGGGCACATTCTTTCAATCAAATTAACATAAAGGCTGCCAGCTGTGCATGTTCTCTGGAATGTGCGCTTCCCTGGTTTTTGTGCTGCCTTTCACAACAAAGGCATGGCTCCCACTCACCAGTAATTTATCTCAGTACCTTAGAGAGGAAGGGACGGGGACTGCAAAGAGGGAAGTAGATTATAAACCCCATTAGGGCAAGCAGTTTCTATGTGTCCAGTAATTAAGACTGGGGTTCTTACTGGTCTCTTAAATTTCCAGCGCTTGCAGACCTGGATACATTGAGATGTTTGTTGAGTGAATGAAATGATTGCACACTGCAAAGAGCTAGGGAACCGAAAGGCCTGGGTTCGGTTCCCAGCTCTCCTAAAGAGCTCCTTGGGTAAGTCACCCAATTCTTGGCCTTAGGATCCACATCTGCAAAAAGGAAAAGTGAGTGTAACTAAATCTTGAAGGACTCGTTCAACTTTGAAATTCTGACTTTACAAAAAAGGACTATAAAACCTTCCCTATTTTCAGCACTCGGTACCCAACATTGCAGGCTGTACTAAGGCACCGAAGTCGGCTCCGTAGGCACCACCCATTCTCATTGAAGTGACTGCGCATGTACTACGCACTGGTTGATGCCTGTGAGGGCCGGTTTATTCTAGGGCGCGAGAGTGGCGAATGGTTGAGTTTGAATCTCAGCTTGAGAACTTCTGAGTTTTTTAACCTTGGATACGTTTCTTCTCTGTGCTTCTTTTTCTCATTGATTAAATGGAGACAACATCCTCCATTGGATGAGATTATGGAGAACAAAATGAGAAAATGCATGAGTAGTGTCTATGCACGGAAGGCGTTTGGTAAATTATAGCTGCAATTATTTGACAAGTATAAATCACCAGCAACAACAAAAGGGAAGCTAAATAGGAAGTAGCTTGAGATAAATAAGGTAGGTATGTAGAGTGGGTCAGTGGGTCGAGTGGGGACCCCAGGAGGAGGAGGCAGACTGTAGGAGGAGCGGCTGTGCAGCAGCAGCTCACAGGAGCCGGCTTGAGTTACAGTTCGGATTTTGACAAGACATTTAAGTGCCTGTAATGAATGGGTAGTTAGATGGAGCAGGATTGGAGATTTACATGAAAAGCTCTGTTAATTGAAGAAGAGACTACTTTTAGAAGGGAATGGTAATCAGACCTGCAGAATGCTGATGGCCCCACCATTTCCTGTTGCACAGACCAGAAACCTCCTAGTTCTTTGTTCGTCCGTATCCCTTAAGCCCACATCAGGTCTCTTGGGAAGCCCTGTTGGCTCTACTTCAAACTTTATCTCATCTGCCTGTCTGCGTTTTTTAGCCTAAGCCACACCCATCATCTCAGGTGACCTCTGTGGTCTCTTCCCTGGTCTCCCCTGCTCCACTCTTGACTGTGTGTGTGTGTGTGTGTGTGTGTGTGTGAGGGGAGGGGCTTCATAATTCTGCAACCATATTTCTAATGCTTTAAGATTTTATTTGTTTATTTAGAGAGAGGGAGAGAAACATCAGTGTGTGGTTGCTTCTCATGTGCCCCCCACTGGGGATCTGGCCCACAACCCAGGCCTGTGCCCTGACTGGGAATTGAACCAGCAACCCTTTGGTTCGAAGCCCGCCCTCAATCCACTGAGCTGCACCAGCCAGAGCTTTTGACTCTTTGTAATGTACTCTGCACATAGCACCCAAATGAATTTAAATTGAGGGCCCTGCCCTGGCTCATTTGGTTGGAGCATCATCCTGTGGGCTGAAAGGTTGCTGTTCAGTTCTGGGTCAGGGCATATACCCAGGTTTCAGGTTTGACCCCAGGGGGTAGCGCATATGACAAGGCAACCAATAGATGTTTCCCTTTGCCTCTTCCTGCTTCCCCCCTTCCTCCTTCCTCCCTTCCCCTCTCCCCCTTCCCTCTCCCTCTCTCTCTCCCTCTCTCTCTCCCTCCCTCTCTCTCTCTCTCTCTCTCAGCAATGAAAAAATGTTCTCAGGTGAGGATTTTTTTTAAAAAAAAAACATTCTGCTTAAAGTCTTCCAGTGATTTTTTTTTTCTGGCATACTCAGTAAAATCCAAAGCTTTAAAAATCTGATGCCTATCGCGCCCTGACTTGTCTGACCTGGCCTGTGTTCAGGCTCCTTGAGTCTTTTGTTTCTCAGATATGCCTAGGCTCTCCCTGGCCTTGGGGACTTCGTGCTGTCCCTCCTTGAAATGGCTGACTCTCACATATTAGACTCTCGGTCAAGGGTAGTTTGTGAATTTGAGAGTCTTTAGAGTTGTTAGTCACGAGTGGACTTCATTGACCTGACTTAACTTGAAGTGTGTATTGTGAATTCAAAGATTATATGTAAAGGCTCTGATTCTGTCCTTCACAGAAATTTGAAAGATGGTCCTATGGCAGCAGAAGTCTAAAGAGAGGGAGTTGAGTCAGCAGGTGTTTATTTAGAACCTACTGTACACAGGGCATTACAGGGGAGACATCGAGAGAAAATAATTGTAGGTCGTGGTCATAATCGAATTCTGACCCCAGTACTGGCCGCCCGGTAGCTGTGAGAGCTTTGATGCCTTTTCTGAGCCTCAGTTTTTCCTTAAGGCAAACATGGATTGTTTCCTGTGGAAACATGATGGGCCCTCCCCTACCCCCACCCCGGGGTCTGTAGAGCCCCCTTGGACTTTTAGGAAGAGAAATTTTATGCAGTGTTTAGGGTGTGTGCATGCTTTTATCTGAGAGAGAAATGGTGAAGAACCACAATCAAGCTTTTGGTGAGGTACGCTACATAATGTCTCTAGCTCGGTGCCCAGTACTTAGTGAGCCCTCTGTGGATGGTGATTACTGTCATTGTTTATTTATTTTCTTTAAGGTTTTATTTATTTATTTTTAGAGACGGGAAGGGACAGAGAGAGGGAGAGAAACATCAATGTGCAAGATACACTGGTTGGTTGCCTCTTGCCTCTTGCACACCTTCAACTGGAGACATGGCCCACAACCCAGGCATGTGCCCTGACTGGAAATCAAACCAGTGACTTTTCGGTTCTCAGACCGGCACTCAATCCACTGAGCCACACCAGCCAGGGCCCATTGTTTATTTTTTTATTTTTTAAAAAGATTTTATTTATTTTTTTAGAGAGGGAAGGGGGAGAGAGGGAGGGGGAGGGAGGGAGAGAGAGAGAGAAATATCAATGTGCGGTTGTTGGGGGTCATGGCCTGCAACCTAGGCATGTGCCCTGACTAGGAATTGAACCTGCGATGCCTGGTTCGCAGCTTGCGCTCAATCCACTGAGTTACACCAGGTGGAGCCCATTGTTTAATTTTTTTTTTAAGGATTTTATTTATTTATTTTTAGAGAGGGAAGGGGGGGAGAAAGAGAGAGAGAGAAACATCAATGTGCGGTTGCTGGGGGTTATGGCTTGCAACCCAGGCATGTACCCTGACTGGGAATTGAACCTGAGACACTTTGGTTCGCAGCCTGTGCTCAATGCACTAAGCTACGCCAGCCAGGGCCCATTGTTTAATTTTTTAAGATTTTTTTTTTTTTTAATGAAACAGGATGTGTGGTGGTGTGGTTTTTTTGTGTGTGTGTGTTTTGTTTGTTTACATTTTATTTATTTTGTAGAAAAAGGACGGGCGGGAGAAAGACAGGTAGAGAAACATCAATGTGTGGTTGCCTCTCACGCGCTCTCTACTGAGGACCTGGCCTGCAACCCAGACATGTGCCCTGACTGGGAATTGAACCTACAACCCTTTGGTTTGCAGGCTGGAGCTCAATCCACTGAGCCACACCAGCCAGGGGTAATTACTGCCATTGTTGATACCAGTGGATTATATACACAGCATGCCACAATGTAATTTACATTTATGTGATATTCAGAGACAGTGTAACTTTAAGAGCACATATTGCCTGAGTTGATACCTGCTTTGCCTTTCCATAGCTGTGTGATTTTTAGCAAGTTTCTTCACTGTGCCTCACTGTATTCCGTTTTCTGTTATTGCTGTAACAATTACCACAAATTTAGTGCCTTAACACAAATTCCCTTACAGCTCTGGAGGCCAGAACTCTGAAATCAGTTTCAGTGGCTAAAATCGAGGTGTATACACAGAGTTGTGGTCCCTGTGGGGACCACAGGCTCTAGGCTCTAGGGAAGAATCTCTGAGCTTGACTTCCCTCGTGTCTAAGAGTCACCTGAGTTCCTTGTCTCGTGGCCCCTTCCTTTATCTCCAAAGACAGCAGCGTGACATCTTCGAAGCTCTGTTCTTTGACTATGACCCCTGCTCTTGTCATCACCTCTTCTCTGACCTCTTCCGCCTTTCGCTTATCCTCTGTTTACTTGGACCCACTCTCATAAACCAGGATAATCTCCCCATTGGGGAGCCCTTAATTTAATCACATCATCTCAATTCCTTTTGTCACCTAGGTAACTTATACTCAGGTCCAACCAATTAAGCCACACCAGCCAGGGCTGGGCCAGGTACTATTTCAAGTGCTTTTCATGTAATTGAGCCAGAAGCCAGCTGTAGTCTCAGGGCCCCTGGCTCGGTTCAGGATTAACAGCATCTCCATGATGGTGAGTGGTGATGCACTTGAATGAGAAACCTGCAAGCAGTCAGCATTTGGAGACCTCTGAGGGTTGCAGGGGATGCTGTGGTTTGAAGTGTGCAGGCGGAAGCTGCTGGCCTGTTTGGGCATGCGCAAAGTAAGGCTGGGGGAGTAGGAGGGAGTCAGTACTGGGTGGCTTTAAATGCCAGCTTTAGATTTTTTTTTTTGGTTAGGTTTTATTGAAAATCAAAATGAACTGTTTACTGAGCTATTTATAGATAAGACAGTAGGGATTGGGGAGTTCAATAAATTAAAGTAACATATACTAAGTATTTGTTATATGTCAGAGATTATGGTGGATGGCTTTGCATACACATTTGATCAGGTTGTGGAGGAGATTAAATAACATGCAGTCAGAATTGGTATCTCCATTTTACCGGTGAGTACCTGAGGTTTAGCGAGGTTGTGCAGCCTGTCTAGGACACCCAGGTAGGAAGTGGCAGAGCCAGAATTCAGACCCAGGTCTTCTGACCTGGAGGGCGCGCATGATTGGCACGCCTGTTGCTGAAAGATTGTCGAGGAGTAGGGAGCCTGAGAAGTTGGTGGGCTTGAGATCGGGAGGCCATCGGTAACATCTGAAGGTACAGATTCCCAGAAGAGAACTGGGCCATTCTAGCTGTACCTTTGAGCAGCCAGACAGCAGAAAACCCCGTCACTCAGACGGAAAGGGAGCTCAGGACCTGGAGTTCCAGGTGCGGCAGCATGAGGGCCAGGTGCAGGGAGGGCTCGCAGACTCACAGTGATGGCAGAGACTTGGAGAAGGGACAGCTAAACGCAAGCGTGCTCAGCCTTTTAGTTGTCGAATGTCTGATATGGGCACTGCATTCGTTTAGGAAACGTTGTTTATATTTGCTGATTATGGAGGGATTAGAGCTCTTTCAGAAGGCTGCATAGTTTGCCTTTCTCCCACACCCATCGCTATGATGCTGTACATCTCGGACAAGGGACCTGCTCGTTCCTGGGACTTGTGTTTACCTTACTCATATCTTGTAAGCCCTCGTCTCAACTTCCTCCTGTTCCAGTGCCGTGGGATTGTCACTCGAGAGGCTGTGCCTGCTAGCCTGTGGTTGGTTGGCCGTGGAAGAATAAGAGCAATAATGGAGAAAGCCGAGGCCCAGACAAATGACTGTGAGGGAAATAGTGTCAACATTCTCCCTCTGTCTGCATTTTCTCCTTGATCGTGTCAGTGAAGGACCTCCCAGATCTGCCGACGTCAAGAATCAGGGCAGAGTTCGGCCACCGTTCTCACCAAACACTTCCAGCCTAATGACGGGCCATGTCCATCAAGATTAGAGCTGTTTTCTTAAAAAAAGAGTTTATTTATTTTTAGAGGGAGGGGAGAGAAAAAGCGATGCGAGAGAAACATGGACTGGTTGCATCCCATCTGGGGACCAAACCTGCAACCCAGGCATGTGCCCTGACTGGTGACCTCTCAGTGTGCGGAATGATGCCCAGCGAATTGAGCTACGCCGGTCAGGGCTGTTTGAGCCATTTTTGGAGAAGCATTTCTATGTGTTCTCCCCAGTGCTTGTACAGGGTGAGAAAATGGACTCATTGCATAAATTAAGAACAAACTCATTGGCCGGCAGAATTTGGATTTATGTGAGACTGTTCTTAGTTCTTAGTGATCCTTTTCAGTGTGAATAATTGTCCATTTGCTGTAGAAATATTAATGAGTTTAAGATCCTGGTGGGGTTGGTTCATAATACAGGATGTAAACTCTTTTATTTCCTCTTTACTTAGTGGCAGTGAACAAGCGCTTTATTTTTTTACCTTTTTAATTGTCTTTTTTATTACATTTTTTCCCATTACCATTGAGTCCTCTTATATCCCCCCCACACACAATCACGACGCTCTTGTCCATGTGCACAAGTCCTTTTTGCCCCATCCCTTCACCCCTAACCTCTCCCCTCGTAGGTGTCATCCTCCTCTGTGACTCTGTCTCTCTTTTCCTTGTTAGTTCAGTTCATTAGATTACACATATGAGTGATGTTATATGGTACTTGTTTTTCTGACTGCCTTATTTCACTCAGCATAATGTTCTCCAGGTCCATCCATACTGTCGCAAAGGGTGAAATTTTCTTCTTTTTTTATGGCTGAGCAGTAGTCCATTGTGTAAATGTCCCATAGTTGTTTTACCTACTCATCTACTGATGAGCATTTGGACTGCTTTCATATCTTGGCGATTGAAACAACACTGCAGTGAGCGTAGGGGTGCTTGTGTTCTTTCAAATTAGCGTTTGGGGTTTCTTTGGATATATAGCATTTGGATCCCCCGGAGTGGGATTGCTGGGTGAAAAGGCAGATCCATTTTGAGGTTTTTGATTTATCTACACACTGCTTTCCATAATGGCTGCACCCATCTGCACTCCCAAGCACTTTACTTTTTTATTTTGTATTTTTTAATCCATTTTTCTTTTTTTATTTATTGATTTGAGAGCGAGAGAAACATTGATTTATTGTTCCACTTAGCGATGCCTTCATTGGTTACTTTCTGTATGTGCCCTGACCAGGGATTGAACCTACAACCTTGGTGTATCGGGATGACACTCTAACCAACTGTGCTACCTGGCCAAGGCAAAATTGACTTTTCATTTACAGTTGACGTGCAAGATCACGTTAGCCTCAGGCATATGACAGGGACTAGACATTCACACTTCACGAAGTGATCACCCCGTGAGACCAGGGCCTCATGCTGTGTGACAGCATACTCTATTCATTATTCTCTTCTCTACTCTACTCTACTCTATTCTACTCTATTATTCCTTTTTCAAATCTGAAAATTCGGATTCTGCAGCACCTCTGCTTCAAGGGATTTTTTTTTTCTCGTTGAAAGGAACTTCTGCTGTTATATATGGGAATTTTGTATATCTTCCTCCCAACCCTGAAAGATTTCAAATAAGATATTGTGGACCTATATACTGCCTCCGACTAACCTCAGAGCTAAGTTCAAACTGCGTGGGATAGAGAGCCCAGCCTCTGACTGCCTTCTGTCAGCCCGATCTTCTGTGACACCGTAGTCACAGTTAGAACGACCCAAACATTACCTCGCTACACCCTCCTTCCTGCTGCCGTGGTTTTGCTTGTATGTTGAGGCCTATAGGACCCCTTCCTGCCTCTTCTTGCACTGTCATGCTGGTGCAAGCCATCGTCCTCTCGCCTTAACTGCGATACTCTTCCCCTCCAGGCCCCTCCGCATGGCTTTTCACCAGGCTTCGAGTGAAATCCTGAACCCTTCCGGTGCCCGGGAGAGGTTTCACGATGCAGCCCCTGGTTCTGGCCGCACCCTCATTGCCTACCAGTCTTCCCTCTACTCGCTGCTCTTCTTCCTGGCCCCGAAACACCGAGCGCCCCTGCCCCAGGGCTTTTGCACTTGGGTTTTCTCTGTCAGGAATGCTCTTCTCCCAAATACCTGTGTATTCACTCTCTTGTTTCATTTTGATTTGTGCTCAGCCTCCTCAGAAAGGCCTCCACGATGAGTCTGACTGAAATAGCATCCTCTGCTATTCTGGGCCCCCATCCCGCTCAATTTTTCATGACTTTTTGACATGATATACAAGGTGGGGCAAAAGTAGATTTACAGTTGCGAGTATGCAAAACGGAGTTTATTCTTGTATTATTTATTAATTACTGTATTATTTTTCATACAAACGACTATAAACCTGCTTCCTTCATGGAGTATAAGTTATGGAAGGGCAGGGAGGTGCCTGGCATGGGCGCTCGGCAAATACTTGTTGACTGAACTGTTCCCTGCAGGATGGGTCTGAGCATCTCTTGTTCAGAGGCCGTGCTGCTTCCATGAAGTTAATTAACGAAAATTAAAGTTAGGGCCCTTTTGTTTTGTTCCACAATGACTCGGCACATTCCCATGGCCCTCTGCCATTCCGCTAACAGTGTCTGCCTTGCAGGCTGCGGGCCTCGCGGGTGCTGCTTGTCGGCATGAAAGGACTCGGGGCAGAAATCGCCAAGAATCTCATCCTGGCGGGAGTGAAAGGACTGACCATGCTGGACCACGAGCAGGTGAGACGTGCGGCCACCTCCTCACTCTCCAAAGAATGACCCAAATAGTCCCCCCACCCCTTTTTAAAAATTGTGTTTAGAGAGAGAGAAACATTGATTTGTTGTTCCACTTACGTGTGGATTCATTGGTTGCTTCTTGTGTGTGCCCTGACCAGGGATCGAACCCGCAACCTTGGCATGTCAGGATAACACTCTCGCCACCTGTGCTACCTGGCCAGGGCAAAAGCTGTCTTCTCTCTTGGGTATAAACACTTAGAGATTCGGGGAGTTCTGCTTTCTCCTTAGGGGCTGTGAAAGGAGGGCTGGCCTGAACGGAACGGTAGCCTTTGGAGACCAACGATGTGTCCGACTTCCGCACTGCCACATTCTAGGTGGACGGTCAGTGGAGACTGCTGGTAGAGCTTGCTTATCCGTAAGTGCAGTTTACCGCTGCATTGGAGAGCGGTCCCGAGGGACAGAGGAGTAGCTCTCCAGTCTGTGCGTGGAAATCCCCCGGGTAACCGGAAACGCAGAGCTGCCTCAGAGCTCCGTCACAGCGGAGCCTGCGCCCCCCAGTGACTGCTTTAGCACAGAGTCTGAGGGGAGGCTCGGGAACAGATGCTGTTAAAAGGGATCTCGACTCAATTTTTAAAAAGTAAAAGGTAAACAGAGGGTATCCTAGGAGATCTTGATGTGAATGGTTCGCAGGCATCACTTTGGAAAACTCTAGATCGGAATGGAAGTGTGCAGACTGGTTAGCGTAGTGCCTGCGCGTCACAACCAAAGCGCCCAGTGAGGAGTGGTTGTCTGATGTCGTGCTGCTCGGGGATGATCCGGGAATGATTTTAATGACGTCATGATGTTTATATCATGTAATAAGTACAAATGTCCCAGAACAATACTTAATGATGAAAGCTACAACTCCAGTATAGCTTTCCTCTGACTTGTCTTTTCTCCATGGTGAAAGTGATTTCTTCTTTCTCTACATTCTCATGCCCCAATGACATTTTAGGTTTCTTTAATAGAATATTTCAAATATGCATAAAAGTAGAGAGAATAATATTTGACATCCCATCTACCTGATTTCTACACATACCGTGGATTTAAAAAAATTTTTTTTTAACTTCTACCCCCTATTTTTTTGGACGGTTTTTTAAAGCAAATTCCAGAAATGACATCTTTAGGTAAAATACTTAGGAGATTGTCATGTCACACACTATAATTTGTGTCACTGTCTCCTTTAGGTGATGAACAGGGTCCTGTCTCATGCTGAGTAGCACACAGTGTGAGGTCTAGGCTCTGCACAAAAGTAAATGTTAATGCAGGTTTTTTGTTTTTATTTTTTTTTTTAGAGATTTTATTTATTTTCAGAGAGAGGGGGAGGGAGAAAGAGAGGAAGAGAAACAGTACACCCCCCACTGGAGACCTGGCCTGCAACCCAGGCATGTGCCCTGACTGGGAAGCGAACTGGTGACCTTTGGTTCACTGGCCAGCACTCAATCCACTGAGCCACACTAGCTGGGGCTGTTAATCCAGTTTTTAAAAGTACACCTTATTCTGGGTTTTGGAAGAAAACTTTCTGGAATCATTGATTTTTTAAAAGTTTACTGCAATATGAAAGGAAACGTGGGTTGACTCACTTAATGTCACAGTCATACATTGATTTTTGACGTGACTTAAAACCCGAGGAAAGAAAATTCCTGCAAGTAAACTGCCAGGTTATCGACAGTCTGCCTACCTCTGCTTTGACGTCACAGTGCCCCGAGCACAGTGCCCCCTGGAGGCAGGAGCGACCCATCTATGGGAAGCATTTGTGGTGTAGAGGGTAAGAGGAGAGCCTTGAGGAAAGATGGTTCCTACCCTTGGAGGCCCTTGGTGTGGAAAAGGGGAACGGCAGTGCAACACCAAGGGGCGTGTGACATGGTTCTGTCACTGCCCCAGTGCGGTGATGGATGCCACCCAGCGTGGGAGTGAACAGGCTGACTGTCATCCCTTAACTTGTTCAGTTGGAGGACTCACAGTGCCTTTTGCCCGCCTCCCACTGCACGGCTTAACCCTCTGACTGGATCTCCAGGCTGAACCCCAAGGTTCTCAGTCCTTCAGTGCTTTAGCATATGTGGGTGGGAGGTGGGGGTGGTATTTAAAACTAGAAGTTCTTCAGGTGAGGCTGACAGGGAGTTGGGAACCAGTGGCTTCATACAGTCTGGTCCCAGTCAGCTTACCTGGCCTGACCCGCACCCCATAAACTGAATAGTTCACGAATGAACACTCTGTGGTTGGTCTGCCCTTTGCAGTTTGCTTACGCTCTCTTCCCTCCGACTAGGAACATGCCAGGGAGATGGTGCTGTGTAGTGGAGAAAGGTTTGGAATCATGCAGACTTGGGCTCAAATCCCCCCTCCTCAAGCTGGGCAAAGGACTTAGCCTCTCAGAGACTGGGTTTGTTCATTGTAAAACGAGGGCATTATTCCTGGTCTCTTTGAGTTTTTCATTTTGCTACCTCGACAGGCATCCAACACATCTTCTGTTACCCAGAAGCACTCTAGGCATTGGCCATACACAGATGCACAGCATTTGGTTCCATTGCTAAGATTCCTCTGGGAACCAGACTGGGCTCCCTGACTCAGGCTGTGGTAGGGGACATGAATGTCTTCTGCGGTTCTGAACTGAGCTGAGTGTTCAACGAGCAGAGGCTTGTCGAGGGCTATATCCCAGGCAGGGGACCTAGCAGTGGAACGAAGTTGCAGGGGAGAAATAGAACATAGCAAGCAGACTGGAATGATTAGAGTGTGGAATCGTAGTGTGGGAGCAGGATGCCACTATGTTCCAAGTCATGAAGAGCGTACTAGTAAGCCCTGCTGTACACTTCCACTTAAAATTTTCCAATGCGGGAGGGGTTATGTGACCTGGTCAGCTTTGGGCTTTGGGTGGATCGATAATTACTGTTATCATCTGTGGTTGGCACAAGACCACTTAGAAGGATTTTTTAGTAGTTTTGGTGAGAGATGGCGAGGATCTGAGGAATGGTACTGGTGGTTGTGCAGGAAGCACACGGCGGTGAGAAACACTCAGGTGGGTAGAACTGGTAGGGTTGTATGTGGGTGGGAGAGGAAAGCAAGGAATAGCTTAGAGCAGCATATAGTTACGGAAGGTGCTGGGCACTGTTCTAAGAGCTGTGGCTTGGGTACCTCATCTAGTCCTCACAGCAGCTCTGAGATGTAGGGACCATCATCCATACTTTACAGATGAGACAACTGAGGGAAAGGAAGTGAAGTACTGGCCCACTCAAGGTCACAGCTGTCAGTGGGAGACCATGACCCAGTCAGTCTGACTCCCGCTAGAGCCCGTGCCCAGCCACCGTAGCAGATGGCTCCTACTGAGGATATGGCGAAGGTGTGAAGACCAGGTTTCTGGTTTGGGTGGCTGGATACGTAGTTGGCGGGCTCATCAACAAAGATGACACATACAGGAGTCAGATAATGAAGGGCCCGTGAGATATCTGGGAGGAAGTATCTGGTAGGCAGTTAATTTAATACAAGACTCAAAGCAGGAAGAAATCTGTACCGTTAAGAGCAGTTTGAACCCTGCCTGGTGTGGCTCAGTGGATTGAGCACAGGCCTGCTAACCAAAATGTCACAGGTTCAATTCCCAGTCAGGGCACATGCCTGGGTTGCTGGCTAAGTACCCATATGGGGCGCATGAGAGGCAACCACACATTGATGTTTCCCTCTCTCTCTTTCCCTCCTTTCCTCTTTGTCTAAAAATAAATAAGATCTTAAAAAAAATAAAGTTAAAAGAACGATTTGAGAAATACTAGAAAATTCTTGGAGGAACTAAAAGGGACATTGAGTTGGTATGTGGCGGTACACAGAGTGAGATGAGTGGCTCTGTGACGGAACTCAGGGACAGCCGCCCCTCAGAGGGCCTGCAGAGGCTGCGTTGTCCAGCAAGTGGGGAGGAAAGCCAGGATCTGCGAGGCCAGGGAAGCGGAGCACGGATAGTGATAATGATAGTGAACGTGGATGGAGTAATTAGTGAGTGCGTTGTTTTTATTAACATCTGCCTTTTACACCTGGTCCCTCCATACACACTCAGAGCTATATAGGAAGTGGGTGAGCCAGCATTTGAATCAAAGATTTGAATCCTGCCTGAATTATTTCAGAGCCTTGCCCTCAATCACCATGGTGTTCAGCTTCTTGGAATATAATGAGATCCCTGAAGAAGCAGGATGGGAGGGGTCAAGGATCCTGTCAGAGCGCTGGCCTTGAACGGGAGAGAGACCAACATATTTTCTTGGAGGAAAGGCAGGAAGGTAGTTAGCGCTGTGGATGCTGGCAGGAGGAAGAGGGGAGGGGAGATTACTCCTGGCGAACCCAGTGTTGGGGACGGTGGCAAGGTGGCAAGTTCGTACCTAGAGAACAATGGTTCGATGTGGGAAGAAAGGCTTTGTGTGGGACAGTACGTAGTCACGTGATTATGGTATCCAGCCTTATGGGTGAAATCATCTCTCTGCTCCAGCCCCCATTCATCTTTCCTCCTCTGATCTTCAGTTGAACTTGAGTTTATTTCAGGCATTCTTAATTATGTTTTGATTTTTGCCCTGGTCTGATTTTAAACCCCTGTAGGCCAGGGCTACATCCTTTAAACTACTTAAGTTTCTGAGTGCTCCAAGTTAGGCACATGGTAAGTATTTGGTGAATTCTTACCATGATAGTTTTGTTTTGTTGTTACAAACTGAAGTAGAAGAAAGCATGGGCGATTCTCTTCAGAGTGAATTTTCTTTATAAACACAAGGGGGTGCTCTTTAACCATCAATGCCCAGTAAAAGTTCCATGTCCCCGTTTTAAAGCCGCAGAAGGAAAGGGTGTGGGGAGTCTGCATTAGGCAGATTCTTGCAGGAACAGTGTTGCAATCAGATGCTGGGTATTTTAGTTATCCTTTAAAATGGAAAGGTTAGTTGTCTTGGAGATATGTTTTCCCCAAAATTCAAGTATTTTTTTAAAAATTCTCTTCAGGTATCTCCAGAAGACCCTGGAGCTCAGTTCCTGATCCGCACTGGGTCGGTTGGCCGAAACAGGGCTGAAGCCTCTTTGGAGCGAGCCCAGAATCTCAACCCCATGGTGGATGTGAAGGTGGACACGGAGAACATAGAAAAGAAACCGGAGTCCTTCTTCACTCAGTTCGACGCTGTAAGTTTCACAGAGGGCGTCCAATCTGGGGGAGTGCAGCAAATTACAGCACTAATTGTGTGTGTTCTAGGTAAACTGGAACATTAGAATCTTGAATTCTGTGCTTCCCCTCCCCCAAACTTTTGTAAGCTAGGCCGTCTTTCAGGCCTAGTACTCGGCCTCCTCAGTGGGTGGAACAAGCGGGAAGGGGCCCTGGGCCACGGGTCTGTGCGGGAGTCCCCGGACCAGGCTCCATCCGGGCTGTGTTGTCTTCCTTCCAGAATCTGTGCACATGGCTTTGGTGCATTTAATTGCAAATGTTTTCTCCTGAAAACTTAACAAGTTGGTGATTAATTTCTGTAGCAGAGTCAATTTTTTTTTTCTTTTGCTAGAAATACCAAACTACAGCTTGTGTTTTGTCTTTAGAAAAGAACACACCTGATCTTGGTCTGTCTCTTTCACACAGCCACTCCGACCGCGTTGCCATGGACAACGCGGCAAAATCACTGTAGTCATAAGCCAAATGAGGCATATCCTGCCCATTCGGCTTCACTGCCAGCTCTCTGCAGAGGTGAAAGGATAAGTTAAGTTCCGTTTCACTGTCTGTGACCTTTCCGACGTGGGTCCCGTGCCCTGGAGGAAGCTCGGACGACTGTGAAATAGTCACAGATGATCGATCTCCTTGCGTTTCAGATGAGAGGCCCGGCCCGCAGGAGGTTAGGCGTTGGGTTGGGCGGTTTGTTTCCACATGCTGTTACATTTCACACGTGCATCTGTTCCGATACGGGCTTGAGATGACGGCTCGTCTGTGCGCTTTGTCCTTTTCTCTCTTTAATTCACTCTGCTTCGTGACTCCAGATATTGGGACGTTTTCCATGTGGAAGAAAGTCTTCTCTTCATTTTTTTTATCCACAGTAACCACATTTGATGTATCCTAGGTGTCCCTGGAAATTCTAGCAATTAGAGAGAAGCTCTGTTAGAGCTGAGGCATGGGGCCGGTTGCTTGTATAAGGCACGTGCACGGGGCAGGCCTGACTGTCTTACAGGCCATGTGGGACTGGTCGCCTGCAACCCGGCAGGCGTCCATTGGGCAGTGACTGCATGTTCCCCTGTGGCTGTCACACCTTCTCGATTTGATTTTTCCGTGGGAGGCCGTGTCCTCTGAACGTTGCCAGAGGCACTTACTTCCCTGTGAGTGTTATTTCAGTGCTCAGGCTGCCAGAGAGGGCCCGTCACATGGAAATACCCTATTGTAATTTCTTCTCCAACTTTGTATGTTCAGATGAGAAAGGTACATGTGAGGAGTTCCCTTCTGGGCTCTGATCACAAAGCTCCTCCCGGAAAGACAATGTTTTGTGCGGCGACGTTTAGCCATTTTCAGTATCCCCACTTACCGGAACAGAACCTCGGGCTTCAGAGCAGCATCGATGATCCCATGGCATGAGCCACGGCTCATTGTCATAAGTCTGAATGGAAGGTCACTCGGTCCGTAACCTTTCCTTTTGTCCTTCAATTCAGATAAAATTTCACATGGAAAACTGGAAAAATAATCTCAACAGGACTTGTTTATCTTTTTTATCTTAACATATCAATCAAAAGAAGCGGGAGAATGCCCTTGTATTTAAACGTGACCTATGGGTCAATTTTAAAAACTGGTTTTGCTTCTTGCTGTAGCTTATTCATATTTTAATATCTTTAACCCTTTAGAAATAACTTACACTAAGTTGTTACTATCTTTTCCTTTCACAAGAACTATGAAATATGGTTTACATATATTCAAGGATCAGGGGAAACAAATTTATCGAATGGCCTTTACTTTCTGGCTAAACACGTTTTGTTTGGGCTACAGAAAGCAGAAAGTGACAGTCTCATAATTTACGTTTTCTACACACTGAACCTGCACCTTCTTTTCCGTCTCTAACTGTTGGGCCCAGGGAACCTCCTGGACCAGTTTGGAACTGGCAGTGGATGCGCCCATGCCCGGCGAGACTGCGCATTCAGGTTCATTAGATGTCAGGGCAGGGGTCTGCAGTGTGCAGCACTCACGCCCGGCCACCTTCCTCTTTCCCCCAGGTCTGCCTGACGCGCTGCTCCAGGGACGTCATCGTGAAGATTGACCAGATCTGCCACAAAAACAGCATCAAGTTCTTCACAGGCGATGTGTTCGGCTACCACGGATACACCTTTGCCAACCTCGGAGAGCACGAATTTGTAGAGTAAGTGTTGGTGGAGGAGGAGAGGTGACATTTTCAAGGTGTAGTTTTCTTCACTGGTGGGAAACGAGCCTTTAAGGAAAGTCTTTCACCATAAGACTTAGAACATTGGGAAATCAGTTCATTTAGAGCGTATTATATGTGGATTGTGTGTCAAAATTGTAGGCGATGGGGTCCCCGCCCAGGTCTACTTTACAGTATAAAGAAAGCAGAGTTCTAGGCAGTTGAGGTACATCCATAAGCCGGTCTGGATTTCCGGGAGTGAAGCGTGTGTCCTCTGCAGGGGTGCCTGCCTGGGTTGTGCAGCCTCCGTTGCCCAGCTTAAGCATGCGTGCTTGCAGGCTGAGAGGCAGTGACTGAGCACGGAATAGTTAGGTAGGCTGCTCGGGAAGCACGCTTGGTCACCGTCTACCTCGGAGAGAAAGCCCCATGGCCCAGAGACTGCCCCGGTACAGCGTGCAGACCGTGTCCTCTCATTTTGAGCAATGCGGTCGCAGACTGGGGTGATGCTCACATGATGGGGCCTGCAGTGCTTTGAACGTGGAGTTTCTCGATGAGATAACACATTACTGTAAAACTGTGTGAGTTTGGTCTTTGCCTGTGATTTTCTCCCTGCTGTCTCCCACCACCACCACCACCAGACGTAGAGACCCTGCTGCATGGCAGGCGAAGCTTCCCACCCAGAGTCAGGAACTGCTTTCTGTAGTCCCGCTTGTCAGGCAAGTCCCTGAAGTTTCTCTGGTCTGCGAGTTTCTTGCCTGTGAAATTGACTTGGGGGAAAGACAGACAACGTTGAAGACCTCATAACTTCAATGTTTTGTTTTGTTGGGGTTTTTTTTTTGAGGTTTTATTTATTTACTTTGGAGAGAGGGAAAGGCAGGGAGGGAGAGAGGGAAAGAAACATCAGTGTGTGGTTGCCTCTCATGTGACCCCTACTGGGGACCTGGCCTGCAACCTAGGCATGTGCCCTGACCAGGAATCGAACCAATAATCCTCTAGTTTGTAGGTGGGCACTCAGTCCACTGAGCCACACCAGTCAGGGCTTGTAACCTCAGTATTTTATGGCTTTAAGAAAATCTAGTTCTTTGGGCACATTGTAAGTGGATACAGAAATCCTGGAGGAAAGTGGTCCAGGTTAATTTAATGTGAGCTCCCCGTGGCAGAGGGGAGGAACTCAGTTCCGCTTTTCATGATTCAGGTGGAACGTTCACACAGTCTGCCAAAAGCTCACGAGGCAGTGCGCTAAGCAGTGTGTGCTGTTTCTTTCCTTACAACAACCTCCTGTCAGCAGCCGTCACTCCCATGTGCTGGGCGCCTGGCTTGGCAGGTGATGGGTGGCCAGGCTGGGGTTTGAACCCAGGTCTGGTTGACTCCAAAGTTTTTGCCCTTAACCAGCATCCTGCTCTGTGAGGTGGTGATGCTCTCTTTGTTCTCATAACATGATTCCTAGGGTAGAACTGGGTTCCTTCCCTTGTCGCCCTCTAGGGAGAAAACCAAAGTTGCCAAAGTTAGCCAAGGGGTAGAAGATGGACCTGATACCAAGAGAGCAAGACTGGATTCATCCGAGACAACTATGGTCAAAAAGGTATGTCTGGTGTGTGTGTGTGTTTGGGGGTGGGGGGGCAGGGCTTAGAAACCCCGGGCCTTGTGGGGACAGGCAGTGACAATGGCAGACGAGGGAAGCCAGCATGGTGGGCTTGAAAGGAGGGTCTGGATACGCTGGGCTGTTGGTCGTCCCACTTAAAGGGGCACAGCTGCCGTGTAAGCTGGCCTGTGAGCTGTGGGGAATGTGTGGGCCAAGGGCGCCAGATATGATGATTTTTTAGAGAATCGGAAATGTAGGTTTTGGGAGGGGGAGGGTATGCCCTGTCCCCAATTTTTTTTTAAGATTTAATTTTTTTATTTTTAGATGGGAAGGGAGAAGGAGGGAGGGAAGCATCAATGTACGGTTGCCTCTTGAGCACCCCCTACTGGGGACCTTGGCCTGCAACCCAGGCATATGCCCCGACTGGGGATTGAACTGGTGACCCTCCAGTTCACAGGCCAGCAGAGCTGGGGCTTAATCCACTGAGCCACACCAGCCAGGGCCCAAACTTTTTAATATTGGCAACCTACTCACCTGGATGCTGTTCTCATCGACCCTGGAGGCTAAAGAGAACTTGTTTGCGGGACCTGTTTGGTGCGTGGGATAGTGTCTGAAAGACTGTTTTTGAGCAAAGGCCATTATGTTTGTTTTCTTAAAAAGTCAGATTGGCCCTGGCTGGCGTGGCTCAGTGGATTGAGCACAGGCTGTGAACCAGAGCGTCGCAGGTTCGATTCCCGATCGGGGCACATGCCTCGGTTGCAGGCCGTGGCCCCTAGCAACTGCACATTGATGTTTCTCTCTCTTTCTCCCTCCCTTCCCTCTCTAAAAATGAATAAATGAAATCTTTAAAAAAAAGTCAGATTGATAGACAATTCAGTAACATCCAGATGACCTAATTGGGCGGAAGACAGCTTAAACTTGAATTGCTTTTGTTTGTTTAAAGTTTTGTTCTCACTAAATCTTTCAAAAAGAAAGACCTCAGTGTGAACAAATGTTATCAGGTGTATATTTCTAAATGGATACTTAGGGGGTATGTGGAATTGGTGCAGTAATTTAAAGTCATTTTCTAGAAAGAGGAGTGGGAGTCAGAAGGGAAGGAGAGATGATGGTTTTCTAGTCGGTGGTGAATCTGAGAAGGAATTTGGTGAAGGGGAGAACGAGGTGGAGCGGTCAGAATAAGGTTTTGTCGAACTGAGAGGAAAGAGATGTCCTCTTTGCTGTGCAGATTTAAGTGCTGAGAAAGAAAAACAGCTGGTCAGAGCGTGGAGTTAGACTCGCTCTGAGTGGTTGGGGGGGGCGCTTGTTCTGAGAGGGCAGAAACCACAAAAGAGGCCGCGGCAGCCACAGAAGGGGGACTCCTCAAGCTCCCAGCAAGGCCGCACTGGAGGTTTTCTTGCTCTTGCCTTTTATGTTTGTGCTGGAATAGTTGGATGCCGTGAGTGTGATACAGAGGAATTATTAAGCCCTAATTTTAGTGTCTATTCACAGGACCGTAATTATCCCATGTTGGTGTTTTGGCCAAAACTTGGGTCCTTTTCTTTCTTCCTTTCTTTCTTTGGGAGGCCCAGTCGGGCCTTATCTGAATAGCTCCGTGAGTTTGGTGGGGGGAGATAAATTGTTAACTAATGTTGGAGGACAAAAGCAGCTTTGTGGGTGCTGTCAATTTATAAATCACACCCTCTTACAAGCGTGACACTTGGCCTTGGTGTGAAGGGTTTTACGGCTTCAGGGCTTCCCCGGTGGAGGCGGGCCTTTCACATTCAAATGGAGAGTGCCTGGCTTTGTCCACCAGCACAGCTGGAAGTGTCCTGGGAGTGGGTTCTGAAGGTGCCCACGGGCCCTCTGGACACTCCTCTTGGGGGGCCACTGTATGTCGCTATGAGGGGAATGTGGGCGGCGCAGGCAGGCACTCGCCTACCATTCTGGGGGCTCCTCAGTTCACAGAGTGCTTCCCGTGGCCCCTTCCTACGTGGGGTCGAAGTGGAAGGTATCAAAATATGCCCCAGCTGACATTGTTAGTCAGCTGTTTCACTCGGACAATTCAGGCCTGGATTCCAACCCGAGCCCTTAAGGTTGCGAGGCATTCGGTGCATTCCTGATGCCAATCCCCGGGATTCCAAACCTTGCCTTTGTGCGGCCTCCCCAGGGGCCCTGTGGAGGGCCTGGGCCGTCCGGGTTCGAGCCGGGGCTTTGTCCCCTTGTAACGGGGAGGCTCTATTTTGGCCGAGACTGCCCTGTGGAGTGGACGTTTTCTTCCAGCTCAAAAATTCCTTGATTCAGATTCTGCCCTTTTGCCTAAATTGGCCAGAACAACTAGTTGGGTTATGGTCGGGGTGCAGCCTGGGGGTGGGGGAGCAGCCACTTCCTGTTTCCTGTGAAAGGTTTCTGGTTAGGTTCCAAATGTGGTAAAGCCACTTTTGCTTCAAGGTACGCATTGTGCTCCTAAATTAGAAACGTTAAAAAACAAAGAGGGAAAACAGAGGTTGTGGTTTTCACACCATCGAGGAAGACACGGGGCCTTTCGAGCACGGGTGCCATCATGACAAATAAGGCAGCGGGGAGAGCACAGCCCAGAGGCGGGTGCTCAGAGGTTGCTTACTGTGTGTGGTGCCCAGGAGAAGTCGAGTAACAGATTTTATGGGAATCAGGTCTTGGGCACAAACCCATGTGGATGCTGATGTGTAGTGGATAGTGTTCGGGGAGTTTACCAGAGAGAGTCGTTCAAGTGGGTGTGGAAACGCCGGTTTGCCGACCCTGAAGCTGGAACCAGCGTCCAGTGACATGAAGCGGGATCCACAAAGGCACAGACCTAGGACAGAGTGACTCTGGCTTTTCTCACTTGAAACAGCCATCTCTTTCTCTTTCTGTGAGTTGCAGAATTCCTACTGTGAGGCCCTGGCCCAGTAGCTTTGTTGGTAAGAGCATTGTTCCAATATGCCAAGGCTGTGGGTTCGATCCCCAGTCAGGGCACATATGAGAATCAGCCAGTGAGTGCATACATAAGTAGAGCAACAAAGCGATGTTTCTCTCTCTAAAATCAATGAATAAAAAAAAAAATGCTGTGTGCAAGGCAAGTTCACAGTGCAGGATGAACCCTGTGTCGGGTGCAGGGAGTCACATCCAGCCCTGCTGTCACCGTCTGCAGCTGGTGCTGAAGCTGAGAGAGGCTTGGCGACCCACCAAGGTCACACGGTGCTGTAAGCAGCAGCAGGTGGGAGAGCACAGGCCAAGCCAAGGGCACTGGCTCACCCTGTGACTTACAGGGTGGGTCCCCTGGGAGTTTCTAGGGGATTTTGATATTTTGTACAGCTTGTAAAGATGGAGATCCTTCCGGGAAAACCTTTGAGAGGAAAGGCTGTTCTCACAGTCCCATTTGCTGTTTGTGTTTATTGTGAGGGCTGCCAGACACAAGTAGGTGCCTGGTGGTGTTACTCGCCCTGCTAGCACTTTAAAAATGAAACGTAAAGTAGGATTTGTTCATGACGTGCTAAGAAATACAGATTTAATTTTACCTCTGCTTCTGAAAATAGTAGGTGACTAATTTGGGCGCTGTTAATACTCTGCTCATGAATTAGGTGTACAATTCCACAGGGAAGTAGTAATTCATTATTTTGATTCCCCCTTTCTGAGCAGTTTTGTTGACAGCTCTGTCCTCCTCCTCTCACCCGCATTCTTAAAGAGACATTCCTGGTGACTGGCAAGTTTCTTTCCTCCTCTCCGGTGGCACCTTGCCTCGTAGAGCTGACTGCTCTCCAGGTCACCTGTCAGTGTCCCCCGTTGGAGTTCAAGCCCCGTAAAGACAGGGCAGCTCCCTCCACCAGGCACTGCCTGGTGCGCTCATGTTCAGGAAATGCGTATGCAGGGTAGTCGTGGCTGTCTGTTACTACAGATCACTGTAATTTTAAACAGAATTACTGAGTTAACTTTCTTTCATAATCAACTAAGCTGGATTAGCTTTGTAGCACATTAGTTCTCATAGTTCAGGTTTTTGAGCTAAGCCAAGAGCAGATTTGTAAGCAGGACACGCCACTTGGCCAGGTGTCTAGAAGTAAGTCATCAAGTTGCCTTGACCAGATCCTTGAGGCCCAAACACTGCTAATTGTCAGAATCACTTGGTCTGGGGGAGAGGCGTGGGGTAGTGCAGGGTGCTCCCCGCAGGGGGTTTGGTGCAGTGCCGATGGCGGCAGAGTGTGGGGTGGGTGCTGGGGGCAGGGTGCCCCATCGCACAGGGGTGTTTCTGGGCCCCAGGGATCAGGGAAGGGGGTCTTCCCCAGGATTATAGCACAATCCAGTCTCTGTGTGATATTTGATGCAAAAAAAATGATGCCATGAGTTTCAGAATGTGACAGTAAAACACCATTAAACTTAAAACCTAAAACCTCTCCAGCGCTGTTATACCGGGCTGTATGGCCCTTCTCTCCCTTCTGCCCTGGGTACCAGCACGATTGTGTGGGCTTAACGAGGTACCTGGGAGGAGCAGATAGAGCCCTCCGTGGCCTGGCGTTTTATTGCGAGTTTGTAAAATTTACCACATGATGTTGTAAGTGTAAATTAAGAAGGATATAGCCGAGCATGTGCCCACCACTTAATTTAGAGCATAAAGTATTATCAGGGTGGTTGGGGCCGCCCCTGGAATCCCTCCCCAACGTAAGTAGCCTCTGTCCTCAATTGCGGTCTTCGTTCCTGTGCATTTCTTCTTAGGTATGTATTTCCCAGCAATATGGAGTTGTTTGGTATGCTTTTTAACTTTTTTTTTCCCCCAGAGAGGAAGGGAGAGTGAGTGAGTGAGTGAGTGACATCTATTTGTTCCACTTTTTTATGCATTCACTGGTTGATTCTTGCTTGTGCTCTGACTGGGGATCGAATCTGCAACCTTGACATATCAGGATGATGCTCCAACCAATGGAGCTGCCCAGCCAGGGCATTTTTAACTTTTTTTTTTTTTTTTTAAGATTTTATTTATTTATTTTTAGAGAGGGAAGGGAGGGAGATAGAGAGAAACATCAATGTGCGGTTGCTGGGGGTTATGGCCTGCAACTCAGGCATGTACCCAGGCTGGGAATCGAACCTGCGACACTTTGGTTCACAGCCCGCGATCAATCCACTGAACTACGCCAGCCAGGCCTCATTTTTAACTTCTTAAAAATCAGTTTCATAGTGTATGAGTGCCACCACCTGCTTTTTAGGAGCAGCATTACATCTCTGTAGTTTTAGGGCTTCGCTGTCCATATTGGTAGCCATTAGCCATAGGTAATTATTAAAATTAATTCAGGCGAAATAAAAAAAAAATTCACTTCTCTAGCATATCTGACCACATTCCACATGCTCAGTAACCACGGGTGGCTGTTGGCTGCAAGGACGGGGGTGTTTGACCAGTGCGGCGAGTTCTCTCGGACAGCACCCTGGACGGTCTTCTTTCTTCCTTTTTCTTTGGCTGCAGAGAGTATGTTGTGTGACTGCATCGCCATTCTGCTGTTGGCGGCCATGTAGGTGTGTGAGTGTTTGCTGTTACAGTTGAGTGTGCGGCAGTTGTGTATGTGTCACTGATCTCCTCGGGCAGCCGTGTGAGTTCTCCAGGGTAGATACGCAGGATGAAAATGGGCTGTGCGCCTCTTCAGCCTCACTAGGCCCTGCCCTTGCAGTTCCTCCCGAGCAGCTTTATCCATGTGCATCCCTAGCCAGCCCCCTGTGACGGCCGCGTGTGCTCAACTTGGCCGAGTGTGAGCCTGTCTCCGGTTGTGCTTTCAAGATGCCAGCCTCCCGGGAGAAGGTGTGGAAGTTAGACCTAGAAAGCTGTCATTTTGCAAGTAGTTTCTATTCTGATTTACATTCCGCTTTACATCCAAAGCCACATCACGTGTTACACATGTTCAGCCTAATTTAAAGAGTAAAGTCTCTTCACAGCCCCAGGTGTGGGAAACACAGGGCAAGTTGAGTGCATGTGAACCTGCCCTCCCCCCCATAGTGACTTTTTGGTATTCCTTCCACGCATACGGTAGCGTCGTAATAAAGTTGGGAGAGCTGGTGAATGTATACGAGTACATATAAGACACACAAGGACCTGACACACACGACACGTATTGTGTTTGGCTTTCGTTACTCTGTGTTTTCGGAAGCACTCCCCGGCCCTGCATGCTGTGGGGTGCATGGCTTGCGTTGCCCCGCTGTGGGCTAGCGAACTGGCTCCTGTTGCATTGACAAGGTCACTGCCATCTCCCAGTCTTGTAAATGGCCCGGCACAGCCCCCCAATCTGATGGCTAGTAGACCACGTGGAGAATTCATCTTTTATAGTCACCATTGGGCTTTTTGGCACGTGAGAGGCAGCTCCCGGGTGTTCATGGACAATCTAGCCTGCTTGGTGTTGTGCCTTTCCCTGCGGTCCTGCCTCAGGAAGCTCTAGGACTTGTGGGAAGCTCATTACTGGTCTTAACCAGACCATGGGATCGAACACCTTGAGGCTTAGGTTCTCTGGGAAGGAGGGGAGTGTGTTAGGCATTCTAGATGGGAGTTTTGGGGCCGAGGGCATGGAGAAGTCGGGGGTGGGGGCCAGTGAGTGAGGGGAGAGTTGCCCAATTTAGTGTGCTCTTTGGGTAGAGATGTGTGGTGCCGTCCTGGGTACTTCCCTGGGAAGACCCTTCCTCCCCGAGAGCAAGCTCGGGTGTGTTTTCTCTGTAAGTCCAGTGTTGGTGAGGGGGGTCAGGCAAGCACCCCCGTTTGTGTCTGCCCCACCACAAATTAGGCAACTTGGGTACGTTTTGTTTTATTTCTAACTGTCGTGTGTGATGACAATAGACTGGGGGCAGTTGGAAAACCAAAAAAGGGACATTGATTGGAGGGCAGCCGGAGTCGCACAAGATAAAGAAGTACTGTGATTTGAGAGGGGTGAACACCAGGCAGCTGGGGCCTCTGAGGCTGTAGGAATTTGGCCTTTGTCTTTAGAGCTCTGCGCTTAATAGGGGTCTATTTCCAGCTTTCAATTCTCAATGCCCAGGAGAAAGGAGGAATCTGATTGGTCGGACTTGGGCCCGAGCTCTCCCCTGGCTCAAGTCACCTGTGGCTGGAGGGCTATTCCCCAGCACAGACAGGGCCACTGTGGGCCTCCTCCCCACATACCCAGGAGCGTCCCTAAAAATCGTCTGCCACGGTCAGGCCCGAGTGTAAATTCATTTGCCTGGGGTCACAAATAAGTGACCCAACTGGGAATTGTTCTGCCCTTAGGACAGACTTGGGGAGAAAAAGGGGTCTTCGTCCTTGGCCCTAGTGCTCTAGAAGGTCCCACTCTGTCCTCCTCCCAGCCACCCCCCCCTTGTCGGATCAAGGAGACACATCCACCTGGAGCGTATAACCTGTGCCCCTGTTGCAGGCCTCGTGCCGGGTGCCCGGGACCCTGGAACCCTACCTCCGAGGCATTCCGTCTTGTCTCTGGGGTGCAGACCTCACCACGGGGTCTGCATGCCTAGGTCTGGGGGCTGGGTATGTTGGTGGGAGAGGATGGGCTGGGGGCCACGCCCAGTTTGTGGGCCAGAGCTGAAAGAGAAGGGCAAAGGGCAGGGACAGCTTCCCAGTGGACCTCGCTTTGGCGCAGAACTCCACGGAGTGTGGGAATTCCAGATTTGAAGCTGGTCCTTTGAGTGGCTATGGAGAAGGGACAAGTATATCTGTTAAGGCAGGAAAATACAATGTCCTTTATTTAACAGCTTGTTAGTGTGATGTATAATGTAGCTGAACATGTAGGCCTGATATGTGGGGTTTTATTTGTACCCTTGCCCCAGGCCCTGAAAGTGTTAGAGGCGGGCCTGCTTGGGACTGAGAATAAGACACAACTCCCCCCCCACCCCCCCATTCATCATCATACAGTGGTCTAACGAATCCATGGATTCTCAGCGTTGCTT
The DNA here is from genome assembly GCF_004126475.2 of Phyllostomus discolor. NCBI lineage: Eukaryota > Metazoa > Chordata > Mammalia > Chiroptera > Phyllostomidae > Phyllostomus > Phyllostomus discolor. Next base: position 18,301,106 of record NC_040914.2, read on the forward strand.
TTAGTCAGGCAGTCCTCCAAAACTCTGAATGAAGGTCTTGGTCATTTTTCAAGCATGTTGAAAGTCTGTTGCCTCGTCGTGGTGGCATTCCCAGGCCATGCTGCTGACGTCTTGATCTGTGCCTTGCTGAGGAGAGGCGGGCAGTCTGTCTCAGCTGCTGAGTGGTCCTGGGCCAACGACACAACTTACCTTCTGAGGTCAGACAGCCCCCCGACCAAGGTCTGAGGGCAGTACGGACATCTCGTATGCCACCTCAAAGGACCGATGCTGGGGGCGCAGAAAGCCACCTTCCAAACCGTGACCGCTGCACTGCACCTTCACCAGCAGTTTGAACTTCCGTCCATGAAACCCCTTTGGTCCTTGGCAGCTGTGTGAACTGCTGGGAGGAGCTGATAGGTCTTGGTTTACTGAGCCTCCTAAAGTGTCCACTTGTTTCGAGTCTCTCTATCTCTGTCTTGTACACCCGGGGTTGGAGTTTGTGTGGTGTGTGCACAGAGACAGAAGAAAGATGACACGTGCCTAAGTTTTTACGTATTTATGTGCTCACACCCGTCTTAAACTCAGTAAAAACAGCTGGTACCGAAAACTGTATTTTTTCTGAGCCATCTAAGAGCACAGCACCAGCACGGTGCCCCAACATCACTGCCCACTGTGTCAGGCCGTTTTTCTCAAACAAGGCCGCCTCCACCCCCACAGCCCCGCCGTCAGAGTCCGCAGACTCACTGGTTAGGTGTCCCCGCCGCACAGGTCTCAGATCCTGTGCAGGTGTCGCCAGTGGCTCCAGTCACATCCGTGTTGCAGAGGAACTCAGTTTAGGATCACGTGTGCGCCTTGATTTTCGTGATGCTTTTGAAGGTCACACGCCAGTTATTCTGCAAAGCGTCCCTTCGTTTGGGTTCATCTGTTCTCTCATGATTAGATTCCAGCGACACGTTTTGGCCAACACACCGCGGCGTGGATGCTTCTCATCAGAGCCTGCGGTCTGGCGCATGGATTCTGTGTGCCCCTACTGCTCGTACTCGCTGCTGTCGTGTGGAGGGAGACGGTCTGCCAGGCCTCTGGGATACAGTTCCTCTTTGCCCTGTGTGACTAGTGTGCTTTGTGGAGAAGTATGCCCTTTCCTCATTAAACTATTAATTTGAGGTCTGCGGACCGATGGATTCTAGCTTATTTAAAATGGTGTCATTTGCTATTGTTTCTTTTTATCCTCAAATTGTTCCGGATTTGACTGGCGCGTGCTCCTTTGAGCAGCTCCTGTTTTCCGTTTTGGGTCCCCATTGTTCTCGGAGCCCTTGCTTGTTTTGGGTGCAGGGAGACACTCCGGAGTCCTCTTGTGCTCTTCCTGCCTGAGGTTTGAATCCGCCGTTTCTCCAGGGAGAAATGTTTCTCTTGGAGACATGAGAATGATCATTGGAAACCAAGATCTGGGGGTTAGTGGTGTGCTCGTTGCTTCTACAGTATTGTTGCTTTTATTGCTTTTTAAGTCCTCACCTAAGAATGTTTATTATGTGTAGAGAGAGGAAGGGAGCAGGCAGACAGACGTGGATGTGAGAGGGAAACATCGTTTGGGTTGCCTCCCATATGCACTCTGACCAGGGATCAAACCTACAGCTCGGGATGTGCCCTGGCATCCAAGCCCACCTTTCAGTGTATGCGGCGGTGCTCCAGCCACTGAGCCCCCTGACTAGGGCTCCACACACACTCTTCCCTGCCCTTCCTCAGTCCCAGCACTTGGCTTTTCGATGGCATTATTCAGTAATGGGACACCATTTTCTCATTTTTCTCATTCATATTTAATTGTTTGTGTTTTAAAATACACATTATGGCATTTTCCAAGATTATCTGATTTGGTTTCATAGGTTGTAGCCATACTGCCTTCCTCTTACCACAGGGTTTTGCAAATGCCATTGCCATTGCCTGGAGCTGCCGTTTCACCCCCCTCACTGCTGCTGCTTGCTGTTCCCTGTTCGTTTTGTTGTCCATCAGCAGGAGCAAAGCATTTCTCCACTGAGAGACATTTATTAATTTTTGTTAGTTTTTGTTTACTGTTACAAAAACTGTCTTACTGAATATCTTTAGACACTTCTTCGCTTGTGCCAGTATTTCTCCAGGGTAAATACGGCCAGTGTTAAAGAGCGAGCCAGGGCTCTGGCTTTGCCCTGCGTCCCCTTAGAGTGGGGAGCATGTCACTCATCGCCGTGGCCCAAGCCTGGGGGGCACACTGTCTGTGCTCAGTGCGCGCTTACTGGACCCAACTATGCCTGTGCCTCTTCCGATGAGCAGCAGGCCTTAGAGAGTACTGTTTCTGGGCGGTGAGGAGCTGCCTTGTGGTTTCACGCCAACATAGTTTACCCCTAAGCAGTCTTGCCTTTTGTTTTTTTCAACAGAAGGTGGTCTTCTGCTCCATTAAAGAAGCGCTGGAGGTGGACTGGAGCAGCGACAAAGCGAAGGCCGCCCTGAAGCGCACAACTCCGGACTACTTTCTCCTCCAAGGTGAGGGCTCCAGGCGCCCGGCGAGCAGGGCTCTGGTTTCCGAAAGCGTGGCTGCAGGGTCCAGGCGGTTTCTTGACGTTCGCCCTGAGTTGAGGTCCTCTTTAGCCAGTTCTCCGTGGCCACACATCTGAGTGAATGGACACCAGGGCCGTCATTGAGCTCTGGTTTCTTAGTGGGTTTTGCACTTGCTTATTATTTGTTGCAGTGAACAGCCCACTAAAGTTGAGCCTGAGATAACATGTCATAAATCAAACAACTTCTGAGACCACTTTTCCCTCTTCAGAGTTCTCCTTGGCCCCAAAATCAGCTCTCCTCGCCTGAATGGTTCTCTCTCTCTCTCCCTCTTCCCTCCCTGCTGGTGCTCAGGGGACTGTTAGCTAAGTATTGTCTGGCTCCTTCCCCATTGTTCTTCTGCCTGGCACTTAAAAAAATTTTTTGTATTCTTTTAATAACTAACATTGAGTGCTTAGTACGAGCCGTTGGTGGTAGATATGATTACTATCCCTTTTTTAAAGAAAAAGAAACTGAAGCACAGAGAGATTAAGGTTTATTCATATTCTCAAAGTTACACAGCAGCTAAGTGTAAAAATATCAGTTAATTAGTGTAAAAATAACTCATTTATTGCAGAAAATACCAGAAAAATACAAAGAAAAAAATCACCTTGACCTTTTTGTGCTTTGGGGAACGTATTCCCCAACTTCTTTCTCAACGTCCCAGTTCACGCCGCACAGGGCACTGGAGCCCCTCGGTCACCTGTCCCAGGCCCCTGGTGTGCGCCCAGGCCGGTGGGGGTCAGTGTCTCTGCAGAGCCGTGACCCTGAGGTGCAGATGTAGCTTGTCCGTATAACAATATCTTCAGTTGCCTTTGGACGGTGTTTGGTCTCCTCTCTTCAGTGCTGAGAGGAGAGCCGCACCCCCGCTGCCCGCTCCCCTTGACCTGTGCAGACTCCAGGAGCACCCCTTCCATGTTAGGGCCAACGTGGCTGTGTGGGCTGGTCCACACGCATTCCTGCCTCTCCACAGGGGAATGTGGGGAACCATGTGAAGCCTCCTTGTTATCCTAGTCAGAAGATCAGGTGCCGTTAAAGTTTATCTTTGCATTACTCATGTGAAAGCTCTTCCCCTACTAATTAATGCTGTTACCCTGACTAGGAACAAGGAGAGTTGGGTAATGAACTACTTTGAAACACTTAATACCCGTTTGCGTAGAAATAATGGAATGGCTGCAGTAAGGAATGCGTCTGTTGCTTGTGAGTGTAGAACTTGGAGAAAAGCCCCTTTAAGGACGGGGACAGCTCAGCCAGTAAGTGCCAGCTGCAGTCCCAGCCGTGCCCCCTCTCTGGGGCTCAGAGTGCTGGGCCCTGGCCCCTTGGGAGAGGCTGATTGCGAAGTGCCTTCAGGAAATAGTAGCTGTTAGTTTGCAAAGTTGTGTTTTGTTTTTGTTTTTGTTTTTGTTTTTTTTTCTGTTTTTAAGAGCGATGGGGGGGAAAGGGTGGGAGAAAGAGGGAAACACCTATTAGCTGCCTCTTGGATCCACCGCAACAGAGACCAAACCCACAACCCAGGCAAATGCCCTCACCGGAAAGTCAATCCAGTGACCTTTCATTTTCCTGCATGGCACCCAACCAGCTGAGCCCCACCTGTCCAGGCAGTCTGCAAAGGTTTTGGGCATAACTGCTGCTTATGTCATTGGTCAGCCGGTGTTTGAGTTTACCGTGATCTGGAGATTCCCAGTGGGGGGGGCAGTGTGCCTGCTGGTGTGTCAGTAGGTCTGCAGACGTGTTTGGTTGGGACTGCTGGGAGTGAGAAGGTGGTGCTGACGTCTTGTGGGGAGAGGGCGGGGAGGTTGCTGAGTGTCCCATATCACGAGGCACAGGATGACTCCCCATGACAGGGAGTTACCTGGCCCCTGGCGACAGTAGTGCCAAGGTTGGAGAACCCTGATCTAACCCTTCCCGTTTTCACAGTGTTTTCTTATCCAGACCATCATCACAGCCCCGTATGAGGTCAACACAGTGAGAATGTCCCCGGTTTGGTTTCTCAAGATGAGGAAACAGAGACCCAGAGAGGCTCCATGTTTTGTGTGGGAGGACACAGATTGTCAGTGGCTAAGGGGGTGGACACTGAGCACCCTGTGTCTGCCAGGAGTTGTTCCGAATGCAGTGGGCACTAGGGCCTGTGGTCTTTCTGGGGGCCTGTCTCGGCGCCTCCTTGTTTAACGCCCTCAGCTGCCCGCTGCACGAAGGTTCTGGAAGTAGAGGGAACTGCTCTTGTGCTCTTGTTTCCTGGTTACTGCCGGCAGCCCAGAGCCCTCAGCTCGCAAGCATTAAGCTGACTCTGTGGACTTGTCACCTTGCTCTTATAGTCAGAGAAACACTTCTTTCCATTTCCAGCTAGGCCATTTGCACACCTGTGTGAATCTCCTGTAATTCGACCCTGTTGGACTTACCCAGGAGAGCACAGATACTCCCACAGGGGACGTCGCCCTCTGCCAAACACGCTTGCCGTCGCCAGTCTTTGCAACCTTGGGCAGATGCGTCAGTTTGCCACTCGAGGATCTTACTTCCTCACCTGTAAGAATGGAAGGACTACGCTACTTAGTCTGTTTCTGAAATCTTTCCTCGTTGTAAATAGTCAGACCTTGTATCTTGTTTTTCTGTATTTGTTATTTGTATGCTTTTAACAACTTTTTTTTTAAGATTTTATTTATTTTTAGGGAAGGAAGGGAGGGGGAGAGAGAGGGGGAGAGAGAGAGAGAGAAACATCAATGTGCAGTTGCTGGGGGTTATGGCCTGCAACCCAGGAATGTACCCTAGCTGGGAATCGAACCTGGGACACTTTGGTTCCCAGCCCGCGCTCAATCCACTGAGGTACACCAGCCAGGCAGCTTTTAACAACTTTATAGAGGTATGATTTACTCCAGAAAGTTGATTCATTTTAAAAGTGTACATGAAGTTCTCATTTGATGTCATTAATAGATTCTGTGACCAGTCTCATCTTGAAAGTCATGAAAGTTGTTTTCAGTTTTTCTCAAGTCTTGGTGTTCTCCTTATCAGTGCCATTGGTGGGTTCTAGTGCATGCCTTGATGGGGTATTGAACCCACCACCTCGGTATTCCAGGACAATGCTCTAACCAACTGAGCTACCTGGCCAGGGCCTCCCAGTCCTTGGAATTTATTCCCAAGACCCTTCTAGGAACATGGCTGATCCACCTGATGGTGCCTTAAGAATTCCCAGTGAGGACAGGGTGTTGGCTGCGATGCCCACCTGAGACTGCCTCACCGAGACCCTGCCTTCCTTGCCCCGTTGGAGGATGTAGTAGGTGCTTGATAAACACATATTTTCAGCACAAGTGACTCTCTATTGCTGGTCTGGTCACTTGCTCCACTCTGGAGGGGGGGAGCAGCCTGCCCACCGGTGTCCCTACAGGATCTGGAACCGGGCGGGCCCTGGCCTGCCCCTCCCGTGCAGGTGGTTCTTACCGCCCCATTCACAGTTCAGCCTCTAGGGAAGCAGCCCCCCCCCCCCCCCCCCCCCCGCCTCCGTGCTTGCCTTGTTTGGGTGCAGAGTGTTTTTCCAGTTCACTATAAGGTAGTGGCCAGACTGAACGCTTCCTGCTGCATTTTTCCACTATCTTGAGAGTTGGCCTCTCACCATCTGTGAGCAAAAAGGTCTCATCTTTTTATTATTCTCCCGTGATAAGCTGCAAAACATTAAGCACAAGCTGGTTTCCTGTGGCAAAAAGTTGACTTTGATTTGTTCCTTTTGAGGTTAGTGTGAGTTTATCATAACAGGAGCGCTAAAAATATCAGGTCTAGGATGGAAACAGTGTTCACTTAACCAGTACGAGCAGTAATAGGCAGGTTCAGTCCAGAGCAGGGAAAAACGGACTTCATCTCAGATGAGAATCGCTCAGCGGAGAATCCTTGGCAACCCTACCTTTCTCTGTCTGGGTTCCGATGATGCACAACAGAGAGCTCAGGCCATCTCTGAGCCACGGGGTTGACGCTGCAGATGACCGTAGAGCAGGCTTCTTTGGGAGCACCCACTAGGGCCAGATCCCGTGCCGGGAACCGCCTGAAGCAGGGGAGTGAGCCTTGCTGCCGGAGGGAAAGACAAATGCATCACTGCGCTTCCCTCGAGGCAAGCTGAGTGTTCTGTTTCTCAGTGTGTGCGAATTACCCCGTAGTGATCAAAAGCAAACGTACAGGAGGGAGCCCAGGGGACTGAGGGTGTGGCCATGTTCCGGGAGTGGGAAAGGCTTCCTGGAGGAGGAGGCATACATCAGCGCTGGGTCTCAAAGGCTAGGCATTTGCCAGGGGGTGAAGGGAGGTGAGGCTGGCATGGGCCGAGGAGCGGCGCGGGCAGATGGTCAGCAGTGCCGAGACCGCGGCCCTGCGAGGCTGGGCCGGGTGCACTCCCATTGAAGGAGACTCTCCAGGCCCTGTGCTTTTAGGGCTTTGTCTTAGAGCCAGTGGTTCCCACTGATAGAGTGCCAGAATCACTCTGAGAGTATCTGCAAAATGCAGATTCCCCAGCTCTAGCTCGGATGGACTGAACGAGAAAGCCTCAGGATGGCCGGCATCACCGAGTTCCTGTAAAGCTCCCAGATTTTCTGAGGGCCAGCCACCCAGAGGGAGACCCCTGCCACCAGGCAGTGGGGATCCGTGTCCTGTGTCAGCCTCCATCATGTTTGCATTTTTAGACCTGCTTAAGTACTGTGTTTTAAATGGGGCCATTACTACACGGAGGCAGAAAAAAAGGAACTGACTCGTGTATCTGCGATGCAGTATTTTGACTGTCTGTCCTCAGACTCAGGAAGAAAGAACTATAAACAAACACTGAACTCTGGTCAGTAGGTGTGTCGGTCACAGCGGTAAGGGTTGGCAGTTCCGAAAGTACTCACCGTGTATTCCAGAGTTAAGCAGACAAGCAGGTGAATGCGTATTGTGGGTAGCGAGACACAGGGTGGTTCTGTTCTGTTTCAGCAGTGCCAGAAGGGTGGTTCCTGTCGGTGTGGAGGGTGCGGGAGGCTAGGAGGAACCTGTGGGGTCTGATCGGGATCTGAGCCCTTCCACAAGCCCATGGTTTTCTTATTTGTAGCCATAGAAGCAGACTTGTGTGCCTGTGTATGTTTTCACACTTATACACACATGTTTTCTAGCCCTGCTCGTTGAGGGGCCTAGAGGCAAAGACAGCTGGTGACAGGGAACCCACCTCATGCCCAGGCTATGACTGTCGGCATCCCTGGGAACAGGGCTCCTGGGAGAAACGGCCAGTTCTGGGGCAAGAGTCAGAAAACTCCAGGTGAGCTCGGAGCCAGAAAGGAAGGAAGCATACAGAGAATGATAGGTCATGTCATAAGGACACAGGAGCTGACGGGAAGGGGCTGCTGCTGGCCAGCTCTGGGGACAGTCCACGGACGGAGGAAATGACGATGACAATAGACCATAGCCCATTGAATAAGAACCCTGAGTCCACACTGACAGTGGACTGAGTAAATAAACGGGGAGAGGAGAAGGTTCTTTTTTATAGTGGAATAGCAATCAGTAAAGCAGGAATGATGCAGGTAAAATGTCTGTTTTCACCACAGAGCTAAAAAGTGTTTCAGTCCAGAATCATTGACAAAGGCTAAAACCCCTGGGAAAGTGTGCTGTAAGATTAGGACAGGTGTCTCCTCCCAAGATACCTTTTCATGCTGAGGAGAGACTTTAGGGAACCCTGGCAGGTCGTTCCCCAATTCAGAGATCAAAGTTAGCATCGCAAGGGTGGGACAGACAGGCCTCGTGCCTGCTGACAGGCTGTGCTGAGGAAGTCACAGCACAGCGTGGGCTGTCCTGTGCCGAGTGGGCGAGGGCTCAGCGCCACGCAGGATGGCTCCTCCAGGGCTGGTGGTCAGAATCTTACAATGAGGAAATACCAGACAAACTGGAACTGAAGAGTGTTCTGTTTAAAAAATGGCCTGCACTCTTCAAAAGTGTCCTGAAGGACCAAGGAACCCTGTCCCAGATTAGAGAACCAGGAGACGTGGTGAAACGGCGTGGAGGGTCCTGGGCCGGATCCCGGAGCCGGGAGGGACTTCCTTTTTGCTCTAAGGGCTTTGGTGGATAGTTGGTAAAATTTGATAAAAGTCTATAGATTAAATGATAACACTCTGATCGTTGTTGATTTCATAATTTGATCATTGTTTTATGGCTCTGTAAGAGAACATTCTTTTTTAGGAAATACACAAAGAAGTGTTTCGGGGCACATTTCAAAGCATTCAGGAGAAAGCATGTGTATAGATGTAAACACATATAAAGAAATAACAACCTGTGTGGTAAGATGTTAATTAACATTTGGGGAATCTAGGTGCAGTTATGCAGGAATTCTGTGTACAGTTTTCCTGTACATCTAAAATTATTTCAACAAGAAATTTAAAATAACAAAAAATTACCTCCCCAAAAAGCCAGTTCTCAGCATCTGGGCAAACCTCAACATTTCGTGACCCATCGAATGACACCTGCAAAGGGCTTCTCCGTCTGTGCAGGTGTCACAGGGAAGGGGGCACATTGAACAGTGTCCTCCTCACCTCTTCAGGTGGTGGGAGGTCTTAATCTGATGTTCTTTGTGTCCAGCTCTTCTGGAAAAGAGAAGGTGCCCCCAGCTCTGCTAGGGTGCCGAGAGATCCCTGCTGTGGGAGAAGCCCCACACCTCCTGGGTGAGAGCAGCAGGGCCTCGAGGGTCAGGGCTGGAGACAGGGAGGAGGCCTCCCCGCTGAGCGAGGCCGGGCCGCCCTCCTGAGTGGACCTTTACTCTGCCTTTTGGTGGCACTGGGCCCGCTGGAGAAGGGTGTGTTTGCACGTAAACCGTTTGCAACTGCAAGAAAGCTACCAGTTTTTGTCTAGGGCTGGGCGAGACCAAATTGTGGCTTGGAGGCAGGTTCTAGAGGGGCAGAGGACATCCCTTGGTGGCCTCTGGTGAGTCGCTTTCCCCCGCTGAGCCCTGCTGTTGGTCGTGGGTTGGATTAAGGAGGAGGATTGAAGATCAGCTGGGAAGTATCCTAATGGGCCACCTGTGTACACCTGGAGCTGGGCTGAGTCTGCTGGAAACCAGCGCTTGTGGTTGAGCTGTTGCTTAGTTTTGTCCCAGCCCACGCGTCATTTTCTGCAGAGCGTTAATGGAGTTTAGGAACTTCACTGACAGCTCCTTTCACCTAGAGCCCCAGACACACACCATCTGCGGTGCCCCTTGTTCAGCCTGGACACCTCTGGCCCTCCTATTCGTATACCCAGGGGCTCTCCCAGAGGGTCGTCTGCCACCACCAGCTGTCATCAGAGACTTAGCCCCATTACCAGCTGCCTGCTGCTCTCTGCCCTTGGCTCTCCTCCTTCTCCTCCATGGCAGTGACCAACTCATCTGCGGAAAAACTGAAACCCTTCCATGATTCTCTTTTGCCCTCAGATATAAGTTAGCCTTCCTGTATCGGAGTCCCAGGCCCGGGGCCAGCTGACCTTTGTCTTCTCCCACTCCCCTCTGCCCTCCTTGAACCCCACCCTCATATTGAACTGCTTGTTGTCCCCCAGACTTCTGTCACCCTGTGCTGTCACCCTCTTCTGTTCCTTCTGCCTGGAATTCCTGCTTCGGCCCTTCCTTACCCTCACTGCTCAGCTCTGCTGTGACCCCCCATGACCTAACTCACTTCTCTGAGCTGGGTGTCCTTCCTCTGAGGTCCCACCCCGCCCTCTGGACAGCAGAGCCGACGGGAAGGTGGGACTGCAGCTCCGTCATCTCCACTGCCCAGCACAGGCAGGACGCAGAGCGGGACTTGGTAGATGTGCGTGATTGATTGCTGCAATCACCTGTCCCAAGTTTGGGGAATCTTGCTGGTGCTTGTGACTTTAGTGATTTTTTTTTTTGAGGCCCGTATAAAGCCATCTAGGTGGTGCTGATTTGCATAGGCGGCCTTTGGCCTTTTCCCTACTGTGCCGCAAAACAGGAAGCACCTCTAAACCCCAGACTTGGCTGCAGGACAGCGCCTAAACCATCCAGAGGATTGGGGGGGTCCTTCCGTGCCCCTTTAACTCCCTGTGTCCGGGCAGCAGGGGCTCCTCCCAGCTCCTGTCTCTGCTAGGCCTGGGGTCCCCACGGGGGAGTTGTTCCTGAACCCAGCCATACAGGTTTGGAGTTAACATGCAGTCACCCGAGCCTGGAGGTCTCCAGGTTTGGATTTGGAAGAAGACATTGGGGTCCAGCTCTGCCATGTACTTCCAGGCCTTGAGCGAGTCCCATCACCTGGCAGCCTCTGTTCCCCCGTAGAAATGGGGGTTGACAGTCTTCCCAGTGCTCCCGTGCGGGAGGGCCTTAGGAGTTCTGTGCTCTCCTTTGTTAAGTTTCAAAAGTAAGACATCTGCTTAGCAAAACATTTAGATAGCTCAGAGGAAAGTACCACTTCTTACGTATTCTTCCAGAACTTCTGGGTGTTTTATACCTCATCACTGTGTGGATTTTTTTTTTTTACGATATATATTTACATTTAGAGAGAGGAGCCTGTGCCCTGACTGGGAATTGAACTGGCAACCTTTTGGTTTATGGGATGACGTTCAGCCACTGAGCCACACCAGCCAGGGTTGCATGGGTTCTTTGGCAAAGTTTCCTAACGACGGACACTTCATAATGTTTTCATTGTTATAGACTTTAGAAAACTTCAATTCCTCCTTCCTCAGTTCTCCCTCCCCCACCACACTCCCAACTTCCCTGTTTTTTTTTTATTATTATTATTGACTTCTGTCTCCAGACCTTAGCTTGATTTGGTGATCCGTTCTCTTCAGAAGGAACTTCCTATTTTAGAACTTGTAAACTTCGTGCACCAGGCCGCAGGCAGCCACCCCCATTTGGGCCTGCTGTCCCCAGGGGCACTTGGTGTCCAGCAGCGATGAGGACCTCTGAGGGGGAGGCGGCCCCCGGGAAACGGGCTCTGATCATGGGGCAGCAGCTGAGCGCTTGTTGATTTGCCGCTGTCCCAACCACAGGTGTTTAAAAATAATTTGTAGGGAGGGAGAAAGAAAAAACAGTGGTTTTTTTTTGTTTGTTTGGTGCCACTGCCTTATCAGTGGTAGAGAGAGGGCAGACCACAGTCATTCAGAAAGGAAGAAGGCACTGTCATACAGAGAAGGGCTGCGGGGGGAGGGCACGGGTGGCCCACACGTGCTCTTTTCAGCAGATAGTCTGCGAGAGCGCAGGCTCTGGCTAGGCACCTGCCCCGCCACCCAGTGGAAAAACTGGCATCGCCCTCCCTGCGGCTCCCTCCTAGGGCACAGCGGTTCAGTGGAGGCCCAGCGCCTGGTGCGCACTGGCAGGTGTTAATTACGCGCTTTATGTGCCTCGTGATCACGTCAGACCTTCCCTGCACCCTCACGCGAGCAGGTCTCACTCCGGTTGTCCTGTTTTCACGAGAAGACATCAAGTCTTGGAGAGGCCAAGTCGTTCATCCAGGCTCGCCACACCCAGACAGTGGTTGCGAATCACCTAGCCCTGGGTTTCTCCGAGTGCTCAGTTGGAGTTTAATTACTAGCAGTACTAATAATAGCGCTGTGTCTGTATTCAAAATCCAAACTTCACAAGAGCCTTGTGACATTTTCTTCCTCCACGTCTGCAGATTGCAATAATGGGCGGCTTTGTCAGCGACCCGCCTTGTTTTCTCTTCCCGGCCTGAGTCTCCCCACCCCCGGCTTCAGCCCGTTTGAGCCGAGCTCGGGCCCCAAGCCCAGCTGCGATTCTTGTTTAAAGCCTCCCATCTTGTCTCTGAGTGTCAGACAGCAGTCACGGGAATGTCCTGTGCCATCTTCCCTCGTTGAGAGCTGTTGGCAGAGAGCAGCAGATGCTCAGAGTCAAGGTCATGTGCCACTCAAGTGCCGGGCCGGAGAAAAGCCCCTGTTTCCCTGCTGCTTGTGACCGGGCAGGGTGGGTCTGACTGTGGGGGGCTGTGTCCCACTCACTGGCTGAGGAGGGGTGCCACGGTCCGAGCTGATTGATGAGGCACTGGGGTCCGGAGAGCGCTCTGCTAGTCCTCTGCATTTTAGAACTTTTTGTCCTCTTCTTTCTGTAAATTACAGTCTTTTCTTACTAGTCAAAATGTCCCACTTTAAAGGTGGGAGTCAAGCTCAGGAATCACTTGCCATTTTTTAGAGAAGAAACGGGCCATTTAATGGCTGCAGCATCCTAATGGGTGGTTTGCGTTACCGCAGACTGGCGGGCCTCAGGGCGGGGAGCCACATCCATTTGAAGTGACTTTTTAAAAATGAGCATGTCTTCTATCTTGTCTCTGCCCCCGGAGAGACAATGGAATAGAGGCTGCCCGTGCGCTGGCTTCCGAGTCTGTCGTGACCCTGCCGCTCCGAAGCCTCAGTGTCCCACCTCTAAAGTGGGGGTGGTGACAGGTGCCGTTGTACCCATCTCGTTCTGTTTTATTTTTGCGTGGGAAAGTTCATTCTGAGTGTAGGGTGGTTATGCCCTCTAAAAAAAACCTTAACATTGCAAAAACTGTGAATGAAAACTCCTTAAACAGAATAATATTCATTCTGTCTGTATATCCTATGTAACCATCCTGCTACTGGATGTGAGACCACATCCAGTTTTTCTGGGGCACAGATAACGTGACAGTGACCATTAACACATAGTTGGATCAGCAGCCCAGGGTCATGACCTTGTGTAAGGATCCTCTGTGCCGCGTCTTCACGTGGTTTACTGAACATTCACACTTCCACCACCAGCTCTGGGTGGCAGAGCCGGCCCATGGCCCCCTTGCTGAGGTTGAGTAATCTTGGTCTTTCATTTGATAGGCAAAAATGGCAACTTGTTTTCAGGCCATTTCTGAGAAGTACTGCTCGCCTTTCCCCCATCAACAGCTTCATCTGGCTGCCTCAGGTTCTTCTCGGAAGAGAGCGCGATGTAAATGAGCGATGGCAGCGTGTTTGCTCTGTTCTGAGCTGCTGTGGGGCGGTCGTCAGCTGGGTTACCATGGAGAGGGGTGGCACTCAGGAGGGGTGCTTCAGAGTGAGGCTTCAGGGGAGCTGCTCTGGAGGTGATGTTCTGGAGAAAGAGGTCCTGGTACCATGTGGCTGTGGGGACAGATGGGGGCTCGTGAGTGCGTCCTCTTTGAATTCTGAGCTCCGCATTTGCAGGCAGTTCCCAGGGCCTGTTTGTGGATGGAAACAATGAATGATGAACGAACACATGCACACACATCCTATTAAGTTTCTGGGTTCCAGAGAAAGACTGAGGGAGAGGTACATGAAGGAGGATATTGTGGAGCCTAGCTGAGCAGGTATCCAGATGAAAGGGAAGAGGCCAGGCAGAGGGTGGCTCCCCAAGTGTCCCTGCCTGACCCCTCGCAGCCGTGCCCCTCCTTTGAGCTCATGCTGCCTGTGGGCTGACTTTTCTGCACCTTTAGACCCAGGCCTGGCCTTGAAAGCCGGGCTTATGTTGTCTCCCTCCTGCGGGCAGACAGGGCACCGGTATCCGTTGGCCTCCTTGCTGGGCATTCCTCGTCCAGCACGTTTGTGAGTACCTGATAAGACACACATCCATCCTGGATTATCTTGAAAACTATTCAGTTCAATCAGTAAGAGACCGGGCCCAGGTAGGATCTGGGAGGACCTTGTGTCACTTTATCGGGAGCTCTCTCCCCTAGTGTGTGACTATTGTTTGTCCCCAAACGTTGAGGCTTCCCCTTGGGCAGACTCGGTCTCGGTGCCTGCAGGGAGCACACCTATGTCAGCATCAGATGAGCGCTGGTGATAAAACAGATTTGGTCTCCACCCCACAGAGTGAGTGTCTAGCAGAGAAGACAGTCAGTCCTTGTACCAGTGCACTCAACAGAGAACTGTAAATCACAGGCTGAGCCCTGACCCACGTGCCTCGCTTGGTTGGAGCGTGGTCTCGTGGACCAAAGGGTTGTGGGTTCGGTCCCCAGTCAGGGTGTGTGTGAGGGGCCAACCGATCTGTGTTTCTTTCTTTCTCTGTCTCTCTCTGTCTCCCTTCTCCTCTCTCTAAAAGCATTGAAAAAAAAGAATTTTTATTTTAATCACAAGTTGCAATTAAGAGCTCTGAAGGGAGAACGGGGGTTCAGAGAGCATCTTTCACCAGTCACTGTGGTCTCCAGAGCCCACAGCTGAATCGCTGGTGGCTCCGTTGAAGGAGGAAGTTCAGCATGTACACATGTCAGCTCTGGGGGGTGCGCAGGCTGGGTTTATGGAGATTTGGGCAGGGGGGCCAGGATTCGGGAGCACAGACATTTACCGAATTCCTGCTCCGCATCTTCGGCGCTGTCTGTCAGGGTCAGTTCACTTAATCCTTAAAGCCTGTGAGGTGGGTGCTTTTGTGATTTCTGTTTTGTAGAGGAAGCACGGGCGCTGTCATTTGCCCAAGGTCACGGTAAAGGGAAAGGGGGGGGGGGTGTCCAGCCTAGGCCATCTGGCTCCAGAGCTGGGCTCACCGCCGCACTCTGTGGCCTGCCAGTCCTTGGGAAGGGCTTCGCAGAAAGACGGGGCAGTGGACCCTCAGGCAGCCCGTGAGCCTTCCGAGGGTGAGAGGATGGGGGGGGGTGGTGTTCAGGCCTGGGGAAACCACGAGGAGGAGGCGGTGGTCCTGCCTCTGGTGGGGAGCCTGGCTACTCCGTGAGTCCTCCCCACTTCCACACCATCTCACTCTCTCGGGGCTCTTCTTCTGGTTCCCACCTTCTGCTGCCTTGTGAGGCTTGCCCCCTTCGCCCAGTGCTCTGAGGGGGCGGAACATGCGTTTTGCTCTTCCTTGCCCAGCTCAGGGCCAGGCACAGAGTCTGCCCTTGGTACGTATTTATAGAACGAACAATTAAGTATCAGAGCAGGTGTTTTGCCTTAGCAGATGGGCAGTTGTCCAAGAGGATAACTACGTCTCACTTTCCTGTACGTTTACGTGCCCCAGGAGTGGCACTGGTTTCCAAAACGTCCCCAGAATGACCGGCTCCTCTGAGGGAGGAGGCTTATCAGTAGGTTGGGGCGCACCATATCGGGGTGCAGTGTCTGACAGGGAAAGCTTCAGGTAGCTGTCAGTTAGGCAAATGAGGTTTTTATATAGATTTGTCTCCCCACCCCCTTGATTGAGCTGTTTTGGGGGGCAGCGCTAGAATCGGGCTGCCAGTGACCTCCTCAGATGAAGAAGGACTTCATTTCAGAATGGGGATTCTGAAGTGTGCTAAACATAATCACATTGTTTAAATGCAATAAGAGATTTTTGGAAAGAAACACAGTGATTAATAATATTGCTTTCCAAATTCCTGGAATAACAAATCTGGTATTCCGATTCCGATTAAGCTTGAATTTGTGTTCATTTCTTCTTGCAGCATTAATCATTATTCACACATACACAGCTTTCCCCCTAATACACGGAGAGGTGTGTAGTTTTCCCTTCCCAGAGTTCGCCCTTTCTGTTCTGTGGACAAGCCCTGGTCTGCAGCAGAGCCACCAGCCTGTCGTCTGCAGTGGTGACTGTCACTTCCCCGGACTTCATCAACCTGAGTTAATTAAAAGGTTCAGATGAACTTAATCAAGTTTGGAACTCTAATTCTGTGCAATGTTTTGATACATTCGATGAGTCATCTTTTGGCAGAGCCGCCCTCTGGTCCTGAAGATGTTTGATCTTAATAGAGCAGCTTTCTGATCTGCAGCCTGGTGCGGGGGGTGCTCTCCAGAAACGCAGAGTCAACGGTGGTGTGTGTGTGTGTCTGGGTATGCGGGCAGGCAGGGGTGGGGGCAGAACAAAGGAGAATTTAATAAGCAGGAACGTGTCAGGGGCCAGGGTCCCTTCTGAGGCCGCCGCCTGTCTAGGACTTGGGCTTCTTCCCAGCCCCTCCCGCCCTGCTAACTGGAGTGCTGACATTTGAAAAAGAGTAAAAAATGCAGCTTCTGTTTGCTCTGCTGCAAAGAAGTGGCCGGACTGACTGGCCTCCTTCCCAGAGGCCCTGAGAGGGCTTCAGACGTGGTCAGCGAGGTATCTGGACTGTGCCAGCCTGCCAGCCCTCGTCCAGGCGGCTGGCACCGGAAGCAGGCGAGGGGCGCAGAGAAACAGCAGGGCCCACTGCTGGCGGCCTCTTAGTGCCGTCTTAGTTCTTCCCGAGACAAAGCCAGCCCGACTCTCCCGAAGACTGACGGGCAGGGTTTCCTGTGGCCTCCACCTCCACTTCTCACGTGTGAACTAGTAACCCACAGTTAACGGACCAGCCGAGAGTGGGCAGGGCCCATCTGGGAAAGGCATGACGATGCGGTCGGATGGGAGTCCTGGGGGGGGCGGGCGTGGGGCAAAGGGCCAGACCACTCGGAACCCTTGGGGCTGCGTTCCCAGTGGCCCTGCCACTTCTGGTTTCGATTTGGGTTAAGCCCGGAGTCTCCATGCCAGAGTTGGCATTTCCCCTCCAGCACATACTGGCAGTTACATTGGAGAAGCCACTTAACCTCGCTGAACTTCGGTTTCTGCTCCTATAAAGCAGGGAGGCTGCTAGGACATGCTGACCTCAGCAGGGAGTTCTGGATGAGGGTCAGTGTGTGCAGTCTTCATGATGATGCCTGGCACCCAGTAGGCACTGTTGGTTTTGCTGGATTGCTATGATGGTTTGAGCTCTTCTCCAGGAGCTTATGTTTAAAAGATGAAAAGCTTTGTGACGATGTCTGTAAAAATGACTTCTTCGTCCCCCCCACGGTAGTTGATGCTTCTGTCCCAGTGACAGAAATGAGAGGATCACACCGGCGGCTGTCTGCCACCCTGACAGCCCAAAGTCCAGCGGCTTCTCTCACTTCCCTGGTGGCTGCCGCTGGGCCTTGGGCCGTGCAGTACAGCGGCTGCACTGGGCATTGCCTCCGTCATTGGCATGGGCAGCACCGATCCACATTCTGGGTCTGCGGTCGTGTCCTCTCGGGAGGGATGGACAGCGCCAGCGCCAGCATTTCATAGTGGACACTCAGCCTACTCTCTCCGGGTTCCCGGTTCCTTTGTCCTCACAGGATGCTGCTGGAAAAGAGGCTTGGTCTGAACAGGGATTATCTAACTGCCTCTCCTGCCGTCTCTCCTCTGCCCTGCCCCCCGATGCTTCTGCGGTCACAATGACTTACTCCAAACTGGGGTCCCAGCACTGCATCTTCAGAGGTGGACACTGAGCTGAGGAGAAAGCAGATCAATTCAGAGCACCCAAACCGGTCATCAGTCTTGAGCTGGCTGCAAAGTGGTCAGGCACTGTGCAGGGTTTGAGGAGCTACGTTCTTGAAAGAGAGGAGAGTCCTGTTCCCAGATGGCAAACAGTGTGCAAAACAGCTGTTCTCAAGAAGCCCTCCCTCTCCCCTTTCTTTAAACCCGAGCTGTGCAGAGCCCCACACTGGGCACTTGAGAATTGCCAGAGAAGCGGACTAGGGTGCGTCTCTGGCACCGCCACTGTGAAAGGCAGAGCCTGGGGGCAGGCCGAGTCTCCTTTTCCCTGGGCTCCGTGTGTGGGGACCCTCTCAGAACACTTGATAACCCGTTTATGAACGTCTCCAGCTTCATTGGAGCCATCCGCCGTGACTCCTAATTTCCCTGCTCTCTCCCTGCCACCTTCACGTGCGCAGACAGCCTGCCCATCTGCCAGGCGTGGCTGTTCATCTCCGAGGCCGTGTGTGAGTCTCAAGGAAACAGGTAGAAAGGACTCACCTCTCAGTCTGGGGTGGGCTCCAAACACATTTTCAAAGGGCCTCACGGCACTTGCCTTGCGTTTTCGATCCACCTTTATTTTGGGGGACGAGCCCCTTGTACTGATAAAAGAGTATAGTTTGCTGGAAAAGTTCACTTTTTCAGTCAGCCAATAAGGATGAGACTTCCATGGAAGCACTTTGTGAGCTGCAAAGTCCCCGTCAGGTACGAGGTGCTGTCCCAGAGCACCTAGGATCCACGTGTCTCTGTCTCACCGATACATGCAGCCTGCGTTGGGGGTGGTGAGGGGCAGTGCCCTGGAGACCAGTGGCACGCCACGAGGGTTGTGGGCAGGTACGGTGGGAATAGGAGGGGTTTGTATTTGGGTCACCCTTAACCATTCTCTTGCCTGTGGCTCTTCAGTGGGCTAAAAATGCAAGCCTTGCGAGGGTCTCATTACATGGTAGTTCTGATTGGCTGCCGTCATCCTAACCTTTCTCCGGCTCACAACCAACATTAAACACTCATTTCTGGAGGCTGACATAATTGCGGCACTGAGGGAGGGTTTGTTTGTAATGACTCTCCTGGCTGATGAGTCTGAGCCCCTGGCCAGCCTTTCTGGCTGAAGCGGCCCTTTGAACAGATGCCTGGAGTGCACGCCTCCTGCTCCTGACCTCTGCTCTGGCCCTGAGTCAGACCTCCTCCCTGTGGGGGAGGCTGCTTCACCCCTGCCCACATGTGCACCCCAGTCGGTTCCTCCCCCGAGGTGCCAGACCCCCTGGAACGCTGCCCTGGCCATCGTCACGGGCATTTTAGTTACTTTTGTAATTATTAATTACCTTTCTGACTGTATTTGTTGAATAAATGGAAAGTGTATTTATTGCCTGTCACGTGGCCCACATGCTAATTAGTGTGTAGTTCCTGGAGAAGGAAAAAATGATTCTTTAAACACTCAGCATCTGCAAGCACTTACTGTGAGAAGACTTGCTCTTTTACCTCCCTCCCTTCTCCTTCCCCAGTGCTCCTGAAGTTCCGCACGGACAAGGGGAGAGACCCCGGCAGCGACACCTTTGGAGAAGATTCGGAGCTCTTGCTCCAGATTCGAAACGACGTGCTTGATGCCCTGGGTGTGAGCCCTGACCTGCTTCCCGAAGACTTTGTCAGGTGGGTCTCGGCGTTTGTGGGTTCGCCCCAGCTTGGTAAACCCCCTCGGTGCTTGCCGTTAGCTGGGGAGGTGCTGTGCTGAGACTGAAGGCCCTGAGGAGAGCCTTCTGTGCTGCGTCCCGTCCTCCCAGGCCTCTCCTCCCTGGGCCTCTGCATTGGTGTGGCCACCGCATGTGGGAAACAGGTGTGCCCAGTCTGTTTGCTCGGTAGATGTTTGTATTGGCATGATCCAGAGTTCAGGGGTGTCGAGTCCGCGTGCACTGCTGTGTGCCTTTTTCACTCTGCAGCGCCTCCTCGGGGTGTTCTTTGCGAGGACATCGTTTCCTCCCGCCTTCCTCCAGCACGGGGGCCTCTGAGTCCCCTGACTCAGGCCACACAGCCTTGAGTATGGCCAGGCTTCCGTCCCAGCAGCCTGTGGCGTGTGTGCAGCTCCAGCCTCAGGATGCACTGCTAGCAAGCGAGAAGCTTACTCGGGAAAATGTATTTTATTCCTTGGTGGACGCCACCCCACTGCCCTCCACAGTTGGCTCGCCAGTGCGTTCCCTCAGCAGCAAACGCGGTCGTGTCTCCAGCCTCCACTCCCTGGGGCACGTGGGCATTTTCACCTTAACAAAACCGGTCTTCACTGTTACACAGAATCGGGTTTGGGGTTTGAGGGCAGAAGTCCACATGGTGACTGAGTCGGGAACCCCTTCCTGGCAGTCCCGAGGTCCTCAGCTCACTCGTTTTCTTACGTTCTCTTTGGCAAAACTTCTGAAATTGCTTCGAGGTGCGGCCCACTTGCAGCGGTAGTACAGGCTATGGGAATGTATGGGGCAGCTCTCGTGGACATGGCCCCTCCCCACAGCAGCCCTCGTCACGGGTGAGGAAGTGAAGGGCCTCGTGCACAGTTCGTGTGGCTGATGACATGGCACCGTGTGCTGGAGACCGTCCCTGCTTTACCCCACTTAACTGCTGCTGTTTTCCCTTGATGTGTGATTATTTCCCCATTATTTAAATGAAGCAACTCAGACCAGAAAGACTTTTCTATCACTTGCTCAAGGATTCGGTAAGCAGCCCTCCAAGGCCTCAGAGGCCTCGCCACACTGATCTCTGGCAGCCTCACGCTGCCTGGCTTTTCCTCCCGGCAGTGAAGTGAATCAGGGTCTCATCCTACCCTGGTCATTTCTTTCCTGCACCTCGGCCCCTGGGCGGCCCCTGGCAGACACCACAGGTTTAGGAGCAGCCATAGCCTTTGAGCCACCCGCTGAGCCCTCGGCCGTAGAGGCAGCCATCGACGAGGTGCTTTTGTAAGTTGACACTGTAGGCTGGGACGGGGCGGCGTTGGATTCACAGCCGGGCTCGCGGGCTGGGTGAAGGGAGGGCCACGCGTGGGAGGCAGGCGGGATCTGCTCAGGCAGGGCTCCGTCTGCCGAGCACGCCCAAATGCCCGACCGTGAGCGCTCGGCCAAGCGACTAATTTGGGCATTTAGAGTGATGAGTGTCCTGGCTCTGGGACACGGGCCGGTGGCGGAGGCCCCGCTTCCCACAAGGAGAGAGCCGCCACCTGACAACTAACAGCTAGTTAGCTGCCGGCTGGCTCTCCCTGCAAAGTGCTTTCTGCCCCCACTCGCCCACTCGAGAGAACCCACTTTCCCCTGTGCAGGTCCTCGTATGCTCAGGTGCTCCTGCTCTATTGCCCTTTAAGTAAGAGGGTTTGGTGGCCTCTTCAGAGCCTGAGATGGAGTCGCACATCTGGCAGCTGCGCCACCCTTGTGCGACGCGTGCTGCCGGCCCGGAGATGTGCACAAGCCTCCGGGCCCCTCATCTGTCCGCGGGCCGCTGGTGCGTCGTTTGTGGGCCCTGGTTTATTCTCCTCCTGGAGAGCTTTATTGCTTGTCTGATTATGGAAGGAACACGTGCCTGGTAGCAGGAGATGCGAAAGGGAAGAGCACTGCCCATGGTCCCAACGTGGAGAAGTGGCTGCAGCTAACATTTGGGGTTTAGCTTCACAGACTTCTGTGTATATTGTACCCGTATAGTTTTTTTTCAAAGTCAAAATGAGGTCACACTCTTCACATAATAGCCTTTTTTCAGCATGTCAGACCTATTTCTGTCAAAAATTCACATCCATGTCCTTGTCTGACATTTAGTTATGTGTTTAACTAACTGTCATCTTGTTAGTGGGTATTTAAGGTGTTTAATGGATGCAGATTTTCACTTTGAGAGGATGAAAAAGTTCTGGAGATGGATAGTGGTCGTGATTGCACAACAGTTGTGAATGCACTTGATGCCGCTGAACTGTGCATTCAAGAGTGGTTCAAATCACTCTGGCTGGTGTGGCTCAGTGGATTGAGTGCTGGCCTGTGAAGCAAGGGGTTGCTGGTTTGCTTCCCAGTCAGGGCACATGCCTGGGTTGCAGGCCAGGTCCCTGGTTGGGGGGCGGGTGAGAAGCAACCACACATTGGTGTTTCTCTCACTCTCTCCCTCCCTTCCCCTCTGTCTAAAATAAATAAATAAAATATTTTTTAAAAAAGATTTTATTTATTTTTAGAGAGGGAAGGGGGACAGAGAGAGGCAGAGAGACATCAGTGTGTGGTTGCTGGGGGGTCATGGCCTGCAACCTAGGCATGTGCCCTGACTGGGAATCGAACCTGTGATGCCTGGTTTGCAGCCCGAGCTCAATCCACTGAGCTATGCCAGCCAGGGCAAAAATCTTTTTTTTTTTTTTTTTAAGAATGGTTAAAGTAGAATTTAAACAGTAAAAGTTACATTACATACACAAATTATGAATGTTCATCATAAACACATAATAGTGGAAAAACTATAAACACGTTCCTTTCTGCACCCCCCCCCCCCCAAGCCCCTGGTAAATGTTGTTTTCTGTCTCCAAGAATTTGATTATTCTAGGTATCTGTATAAGTGGAACTATACAATATTTGTTTTTTTGTGAAGTTTAACTGGGTTTTTTTTTTTATATATATTTTATTGATTATGCTATTACAGTTGTCCCATTTCCCCCCTTCTCTCCCCTCCACCCTGTACCCCCCTCCCACCCACATTTCCCCCTTTAGTTCATGTCCATGTGTCATACTTAAGAGTTCTTTAGTTTCTACATTTCCCGTACTATTCTTGCCCTCCCCCTACCTATTTTCAACCTACATTCTATGCTACTTATTCTCTATACCTTTTCCCCCTCTCTCCTCCTCCCACCCCCCTGCTGCTAACCCTCCATGTGCCCTCCATTTCTGTGGTTCTGTTCCTGTTTTAATTGTTTACTTAGTTTCTTTTGGTTTTGCTGTAGGTGTGGTTGTTAATAATTGTGAGTTTGCTGTCCTTTTACTATACATGTCTTTTCTTTATCGTCTTTTCTTAGATAAGTCCCTTTAACATTTCATAAAATAAGGGCTTGGTGATGATGAACTCCTTTAACTTGACCTTATCTGAGAAGCACTTTATCTGCCCTTCCATTCTAAATGAGAGCTTTGCTGGATAGAGCAATCTGGGATGTAGGTCCTTGTCTTTCATGACTTGGAATATTTCTTTCCAGCCCCTTCTTGCCTGTAAGGTCTCTTTGGAGAAATCAGCTGACAGTCTGATGGGAACTCCTTTGTAGGTTACCGTCCCCTTACGTCTTGCTGCTTCTAGGATTCTCTCCTTCGTTTTTACCTTGGCTAATGTAATTATGATGTGCCTTGGTGTGTTTCTTCTTGGATCCAACTTCTTTGGGGCTCTCTGAGCTTCTTGGATTTCTTGGAAGACTGTTCCCTTTGCCAGATTGGGGAAGTTCTCCTTTATTATTTGTTCAAATACGTGCTCAATCTGTTGCTTTTCCCCTTCCGATTCTGGTACCCCTATAATTCGGATATTGGAACGTTTAAAGGTGTCTTGGATGCTCTTAATCTTTTCCTCAATTTTTTGAATTCTTATTTCATCATGCTTTCCTGCTTGGTTGATTCTATCTTCCTTCTGGTCCACTGTATTGTTTTGAGACTCAGATTCCTTCCTTTCACTATTGGCTCTCCTCCGCGAGTCTTCCTGCATCTGTTTTATGGTACTCTGCATTCTTTCATCTAAATTTCGTCCAAAATCAACCAGTTCTGTGAGCTTTCTGATCACCAGTGTTTTGAACTGCGCATCTGATAGATTGGCTAATTCTTGGTCGCTCAAAAGGATGAGTCCTGGGGGACTGATCTGCTCTGTTGAAAACATTCCCCCCCCCCCCCCCCCGTCTCTCCTTTTTTTTTTTTCCCTGGTCTGGTTGCTCTTGTTACGGTGGGGGGCGGAGCCTTAGGTGCTCACGGGGGCTGGGCACCCCGGTCGCTAGATTGTGTCGTTATATGTGGGGTGGGGCATGAGCAGGAGCGGGGCAGGAGAAAACAATGGCGGTAGTTCCGTTCCCCTGGACTCAGGCCCTTGTCTGGGCTTCTGGGCCGTGAGTTCTGCCCTGGTCCACAATCGCTACCCCTCTGGGTCTGCCAGCCGCAGCTTGCGTACTCCGGGATCACCGCTGCCTTCTTGTGCCCCCGGATGGCTTTTACGCCGATTTCGCGCCAAACCTTCCCCCGACCTTTGCGCCGCCGACCTGAGCCAGCCCCGCGCCCGCCCGGCTGGTCTTCTCCTACCAGTCCGGATGAACGCGTCTACTTCAACTTCTTGGCTGCCCGACTTCCATTCAGATAAATCCTCTGCCGGATCGTTACTATCGGTTGTCTGATAGTAAATTATTGTTGTAAATTATTGGTTTTCTAATCTTGGTTGTACGAGGAGGTACGGTGCGTCCACCTATTCCTCCATCTTGCCGGAAGTAGTCCTTAACTGGGTTTTAAATTACAGAAATGATATGTGTTATAGAAAGAGATCAGATAGTATTCAATAAATTCAAAGATGAAAATCACTCAATTTCTATTACTCAGAGAAAATCACTGACCACTTAGTACTGTGTCGTCTTCATTTTCTATCATAGCATATGTAAAATCAGCAAAATCCTTTGTAGATTTTTTAAAAGATTTCATTTATTTATCTTTGGAGGAAGGAGAAGAGAAAGAGAGGGAGAGAAACATCCACTGATTGACTCTTGTTTGCGCCCCTCGCGGGGACCAGACCTGCAACCCAGGTGTGCGCCCCAACCAGGAATCTCAGCCCTTTACTTTGCAGGACGACCCCCAACCAACTGAGCCACACCTGCCAGGGTCCTTGGTAGGTTTTTTCTTTTAAATACTCATTTATTGTTAGCAAGGGTGGTGGGAAAAGGTACAGTCTTTTAAGGGGAAAGTCTTTGGAAATACGTATCAAGAGTCATTAAAATCACCCTGGCCGGGTAGCTTGGTTGGTTAGAGCATCATCCCGATATAACAAGATATATTGTATGTTTACATTTTTTGTTTTGTTTTTCTTCCGATCCCCAGTTGGGGCACATAGAAGAAGCAACCGATGAATTCATAAATAAGTGGAACAATAAATCAGTGTTTCTTTCTCTCAAGTCAATAAAAATACAAAATTTAAAAAAGAGAATTATTAGCCCTGGCTGGTGTTGCTCAGTGGATTGAGCCCAGCCTGCAAATCAGAAGGTCACCAGTATGATTCCTGGTTGGGGCCATGCGAGAGGCAACCGGTACAAGAGATACCAGCTAATGATGGTATCTTTCACACATGGATGTTTCTGTCTCTCTTTTTCTTGTTCCCTTCCTCGTTCTCTAAAAAATAAAATAAAATCTTTCTAAAAAGAGGGGGAGTTGTTAAAATGTTCCCTCTTTGACACAGTAATTCTTCTCCTTGCTGATAAGAATATACCTTAAAGAAATAATGTGAGCAAACATTTATATACAAAAGATACTCATCATATTAAAAGAAAGAGAAATTGGAAAGGGGTTTTGTTTGTTTTGTGTGTGTGTGTTGTTTTTTTTTTTTTGGATTTATTTATTTTTAGGTAGAGGGGAAGGGAGGGAGAGAGGGAGAGAAACATCAGTGTGTGGTTGCCTCTTGCAAGACCCCCCACTGGGGACTTGGCCCACAACCCAGGCATGTTCCGTGACTGGTAATCGAACCAGCAACCCTTTGGTTTGCAGTCCGACGCTCAATCCACTGAGCCACAGCAGCCAGGGCTGGAAAGCAATTAAAGAGTTCATGATACAGGACAGTGCAGTGCTATGCATGGATTTAAAATGACATTTATCAAGGACAGTGTGAAGCATATAGAAATAATGGAAAGACTCATTAGTATAACGGTGAACACCTGTTTACCACTCAGCTAGATTCAGTTGCTAATAGTTTGCTTTTAGTTTTGGGGATGGAGTGTGATGCTGACATGTGGCTTTAAAAATGCATCCAAGTTTATGTGTTACATTTGGTTCTGTGTCTCTGTTAATCTAGGGTAGCAATTTTAAACCTTTTCAACTCATGGCATACATAAACTAATTACTACAATTTTGCAGCACACCAAAAAATAGGTATGTATTTTGACTTGTGAGTATTTAATGAACTTCCCCCCGTGTGGCTTCAGGTTCCCAGCATTTGGGCCCCACCAAAGGCCTTCATCTTCTCCTCAGCTCTTCTGCTGAAGAACTTGGCCTTCATGGAGATAGGCTGCTTTGGGAGCGTTCTCTTCCCCGGGGCTTGGAAGGGGAAGCCCCAGGAAGGGATCATAGTCCAATCGCGCCACACCGGCGACGGGAGCAGCCCTGGTCTTGGTCTCGGCAGTACTTACCTGTCTGTGCCCACTCACAGTCCGCGGCCACAGCTGGTCAAGGCTGACAGTGGGTGGAGCTCTGCTTCCTCTTTAGTGGTCATGCCACACACCACGTTTCCCAAAGTGACCCATGTGACGTTTGTCCAAGTTGGTCCTGTGGTGACGTGAACCGTCAGCGTTCCCTCAGCCTCCCCGGTGCTTTCTGTGTTGCCAACGCGACCGTGACAGTGGCTCACGTGGCCCCGAAGTCTCCCGGTCTTCCTCAGTGAGGAGGCATGTTGGTGGCCAAGACACAAGAGCCAAACAATATATTTTTTGCTGATCTGACCAAAAAATAGGTATAATTTTGATTCATTCACCCTGGGTGGCTATTGTGTTGGCTGTCGTCATTTTTTTAATCATTTGACAGTCAAAAGGAAAAGAGGTCAGTGCCCCTGACTACATAGTCAGGAACTGCACGTTTTAAAAGTTTTTGCAGCGCACTGGTAGAAAATCGCTGACCTCGAGCTTGGCTGGCCCCATTTCTGTAAATAAAGTTTCACTCTGTGCCTACTCGCTCACAGATTCGTCTGTGACCACTTTAGTGGCTTGTGCAGCCCTGCATGGGCAGGCTGAGTCCACACAGGCCACGTGGTCCGTGAAGCGGAAAGCTTACTGTCTGGTTTTTCACACAGAAAGTTTTCCGTCTCTTGATCTAGAACAGTTGACCGCTTTTTTCTCCCCTCCCTCCCTCCCTCCCTCCCTCCCTCCCTTTCTTTCCTTCCATTCTCCTCTGCCACCCCCCCCCCCCAAACCCCCGCAGCCCAGGCCAGTTATACTTTAGAATATCCCATATTCTGGATTGTTTGATTCTTTCTTTTTTTTTTAATAAATTCGTTTTTAAAAGATTTTATTTATTTATTTTTAGAGAGGGGAGGGGAAGGAGAAAGAGGGAGAGAGAAACTTCAATGTGTGGTTGCCTCTCAAGCTCCCCCTGCTGTGTACCTGGCCTGCAACCCAGGCATGTGCCCTGACTGGGAATCGAACTGGTAACCCCTTTGGTTTGCAGGCCAGCGCTCAATCCACTGAGCTACACCAGCTAGGGCTGTTTGATTATTTCTTGAGGTAATGCTTGTTTTGTCTTGTATTTTGTAATTTTTATCATTTAGACTTACAGTGAAATTCATTTTTGCTTCCTCATGGTATATATATATTTTTTAAAAACTTACGTAATGTGTATTCATTTCACAGTTCTATGAGTTATGTGTGTTGTGTTTTTATTTCAAAACATGAAATGGGGAAAATATCGACAACTGTAATTGAATAACAATTTAAAAAAAGAAAACACATGGATTTTTACAAGGGCTTGGAATTGTATAGCCACCGCCACAATCCAGACTTAGAAGAGTTTTGTCACCTGGAAGACCCCCATGGCGCTGCCGTGGTCCACCCCTGGCCCGCCGCCAGCGACTGGCCTCTGCTCTGGTCCCGCAGTCCTGCCTTTCTCAGGCGGCCGCTGGGACACAGCTGTTGGAGAGCTCCGTGTCTGTTCCAGGTACAAGTCCGCCGTTTGGATTTGACTGGCAAGCATTTTCCCCCATTTCGTGGTTTGTCTTTTTACTTTGTAATGGAATCCTTTGAGGTTCAGTTTTTAAGTTTCATGAAACGCAGTTGATCTATTTTCATCTTTCACTTACCCTTATGGTATCACACCCAAGGAATTGTTGCCTGATCCAAGGTCATAAAGGTTTACTCCTCTGTTTTCTTGTAAGAGTTTTATAGTTTTAGCTTTTACATTTAGGTCTGTGATTCTTTTTATTATTTATTTATTTTTAGGGGGAGGGTAAGGGAGGGAGATAGGGAGAGAAACAAAAATGTGTGAGAGATTGCTTGCCTCTCATATGCTCCCAACTGGGGACCCGGCCCACAACCCAGGCATGTGCCCTGCTCAGGAATTGAACCGGCGACCTTTTGAAAGGTTTGTAGGCTGGTGATCAGTCCACTGAGCCACAGTGGCGAGGGCTGTGCTTCATCTTGGAGTTAACTTTTGTGCATGGTGGGAAGTACTGGTCCCATTTCGTTCTTGTGCACCCAGAGACCCAGTTGTCCCGGTGCCATCTGTTTAAAAGACTTTCTCATTCCTGTTGAATGGTCTTGTCAAAAAATCATTGACCATACACGTGTTTGTATTTATTTCTGGACTCCGGGCTCTAGTTCATTGCTGTCTGTCCTCACACTGGGGCCACACGGTCGTGATCGCTGCAGCCCCATCAGTGGTGAGGTATAAAATCGGGACACGTGAGTTCAGTGACTTTGTTCTTTTGTAAGATTCTTTCAGCTGTTCTGGGTCTCTTACATTCCCATAGGAATGTTAGGGTGACTTTTCCATGTTTGCAAAAAAGGCAGCTGGAATTTTGATGTAGCGATTTTTGTCAAGTATATAATTTGGGGAGTATTGCTGTCTTAACAATACTAAGTCTTCTGATCCAGGAACATGGAATATATTTCCATTTATTTAGGTCTTTTGTTTCTTTCAACAATATATTGCCGTGTTTAGAGTATGTTTTACACATCCATTGTTGTATTTCTTTCTAAATATTTTATTGTGGATGCTATTGTAAGTGGAATTCTTTATTTGTTTGTTTGTTTGTTTATAGATTCTAGGGAGAGAGGGGAAGGTGAAAGAGACAGAGAAAGAGACATCAGTTTGTTGTTCCACTTGATGCGTTCTTTGGTTGATTTTTGTATGTGCCCTGACCGGGGATCAAACCCACAGCCTTGGTGTGTCGGGATGGCACTCTGTCCAATTGAGCTACCCAGCCAGGGCCTTAATTTCATTTTTAGAATGTTCATGACTAATGTATAGGAGTACAATTGATTTTCGTATATTAATCTTGTATTCTGCAGCCTTGCTGAATTAATTTAATAGTTCAAATGATTGCTCTGTGAATTCCTTAGTATTTTCTATATGCTAGAGCATGTGACCTCCGAATGCGCCTTCTCCTTCCAGTCTGAGGTCTGGTTTCTTTCTCCTTTCTTAACCACCCTGGCTGGAGCCTCCAGCATGCCGTGCAGTTGCCGTCAGGAAGGCAGACGTCCTTGTCCTGCTCCTGATCTCGGGGGAAGCACGCGCCCGGCCAGCCCCCAGAGCGCAGTGTCGGCTGTGCCGCGTTCCCAGATGCTCTTTCTCGGGCTGAAGAGGTCTTCTTCTCTTCCCACTTTGCAGAGTGTTCTTACCTTGAAAATGTGCTGGATTTTTTTACATGCTTTTTCTGTGTCTTTTGGGATGATCATGAGTTTATCGTCCTTTGTTCAATTAATCAGCATACTGCATCGATTATTTTTTCAGATGTTGGACAGACTTTGTGTTCCTGACATAAGTCCCACTTAATAGTGGTATATAATCCTTTTCTGTGTTTTCCCGGTTTGGTTTCCTAGCATTTAGTTAAGAGAATATACTTTTTTCTTCAGATTTTATTTATTTTTAGAGAGAGGAGGAAGGAGAGAAGGCAAAAAGCGTCACTGTATGGTTGCCTTTCACGTGCCCTACTGGGGACTTGGCCCGCACCTCAGGCATGTGCCCTGACTGGGAATCGAACCTGTGACTCTGGTTTGCAGACCAGCACTCAATCCACTGAGCCACACCAGCCAGTACTAAGAGAATATATTTTTAAGGAGGGGGAAGGTAGAATATTAAATTGTGTGGAATGATCACAAAAGAATAGGTGTGTTTTGTTTTTTGCTTTTAAATAAAAGGAAAACATTCCCACATTTGGCCATTGTTGAGTAGTTGCGTTCTGGGTGATCTGCTTTCTTTGGTGCCATCCTCGGCGTGTGTGGTGGCTCTGCGCTGGACCTCCACCCAGGAGGACAAGTTCCCTCTGTGGCTGAGCAAACGGACAGATGGCGGTGCTGGTGCTGGTGCTGGTGGGGGTGTGAGGGGAGGACACGTCCATTCCCTGCTGGTGGAGGGTGTGATGGACATGGCCTTTCTACAGAAGGGCAGTTTGGCAAAATGTATCAGGACCCAGCAATTTTGTATTCAGGGATTTGCCTAAATTGTGGGGACATCTGTGCCGGGATGTGTGGTCGCCATGCCGAACAAACAGTCTGAATGCCCATCAGGAGGTGACAGTGTGGAGTAAATAGTAGTTGGTTTTACTTGGTTTTAAAATTACACGTGTTTAGACTTGTGCACTTCAGCACATCCAGAAGGATGAGCACAGGCTGGGAAGGTTGCGGGTGGGAGCCGCGCTTTGTTGGTGTCCCCGTTTGCTCACTTCAGAAGTACCATGGAGTCCGGGGCTGGGGACCGGCAGGGCTCTCATCCTCTGGGGAGGTGGCAGGAGTGAGTGTTCGGTCCCCAGGACGGGCATTGGAGGGCCGGTGACAGGATCAGCTAAAATTTGTCCCCTGGATGCCCCATCCTGGCCCGGAAGAGCTGGTATCTACGTGGGTATTGAAGGCTGTTTCGGTCCCCATACTTTAATTTGGGGCCCCGGATGTCCCGAGCCTGCGTGTTAACACAGGCCTCTCCCGGACATCTGTCTGGGAGCAGCATATAGAACCCAGCGCCCACGGGGTCAGGAGAGAGAATGGCGAGAATGTGACCGGGGCACTGAAACATCTGGTATTGGAGGACCGTATTTTTAGGAGGCACAGATATAGTCTTTCCTTCAACTTAAAAAAAAAAGGTGTGAAACAGTCCCTGCCTGCCAAGGTTCAGAGGTTTTTCCCAGCCATCTATGTGTGAGCCCCCATCGGATTGACCTTTCTTGCTCCAGGGTGGCATTAGCGTTGCCTCGGGAATGGCCTCTTCCTGGCAGGAGATGATGCATTTGGGCCCTGGGCCCCTGGCCACCCTGGTAGCTGCCTGCTCCACAGTGCTTCATCCGGCATGTCCTCTCTTCCAGGTACTGCTTCTCCGAGATGGCCCCGGTATGCGCCGTTGTCGGAGGGATCCTGGCCCAGGAAATCGTGAAGGTAAACGGTGGTGGAGCAGACCACAGTCAGGGCCCCCCCCCGCCCCCACCTGGGCTGTCCAAGCGCCCTGCTTCCTCAGGCCGGCTCCTCCTGGCCTCCCCACCCTTTTCCTTCCATCCTTTTCCCAGCCCATCCACTGGGCACTCCGCACAGGGCCTCCGAGTGCCTGCCCTGAGCTCAGCCTGGAGCCGGGCAGGGTGCTGTCTGCCTGCCTTCAGCT
This sequence comes from Phyllostomus discolor, assembly GCF_004126475.2. Classification (NCBI taxonomy): domain Eukaryota; kingdom Metazoa; phylum Chordata; class Mammalia; order Chiroptera; family Phyllostomidae; genus Phyllostomus; species Phyllostomus discolor. Next base: position 18,332,285 of record NC_040914.2, read on the forward strand.
GGGCCGGTCATGTGCCTGGTGCATAGGGTCTCTGCCAGGGATCATGCTGCTCGCACGGCGCTATGCAGCGGGTGCTGTCATGGTTCCCTCGGCACGGGAGGACACTACTGAGGCCCGGGGAAGGGACTCCCAGCCCATGCTTCCCTTCTGTCCATCACCAAGGCGGCGCCATAGGTTTTCCCAGAGAAGGAGAGGAATCGGTGCCCGTGGCCTATGCCAGCAGCCCCGTGGGGCTCTCTCTGCAGGCAGCCTGTGGTGTGTCAGGCAGGCGCCATTGGCTGTCTCCTGGGGGGGGGGGTCTCACCTGGGGTCATGTGACCTGTCACTGGCACAGCATTTTAAATTTCTTCTAGAAGAACATTTGGGTTGCTGAAACTAGAGCATGACTCACATGAATTTTATGTCCTTTGGGGACTTTGCCGTTTGCCCACAGGTGTCAGATTTACCTTCGTTGGGGTGTCCCTGCTTTAGTGGGCTGGCGGTGGCGGCGTGTTTTTCCTCCCACGGGGCAGCGTGGTGCCCGGTTAAGTGAGAGAGAGCAGCGGTGGGAAAAGCATAAGGCGGGGGCAGGTGGGGTCTTGTAGCCTGTGAAAGAGGACATGCACTGAAAGTCCCCCACATGCCACCATACTGTTCTTCACACGGCTGAGCTCACTGCCCCTCCCAGCCGCCCCGTGAGGTAGGAAGTGTCGGGACCCTTGAGGTACAGAGCGGGGTGGGTGTGGGGGGAAGTGGAGGAGCCAGGACTGGAGCCCAGGCCGTCCAGTTTCCGGCCCAGGGCTGAGGCCCTCGGCCTGGACCGCACTGTTAGCAGCGGGCTCCACTGCATCCAGCACTGACCTCCAGCGCAGCCCCTCCCCCGGCCTGCTGGGGACAGCTGTCGCCCAGCATCTCGTTTCTGTTTGTGCGGCGCACTCCGCATTCCTGGTTGCTGGGTGTGTCTGGAATCTCCTCCTGCCCCCATCTGGCTTGGGAGGCACTTTACCTTTTGCCCCGCGCTCACCCCGTGCCCTGCTTCACCCCACATCCTGTTCACCCCCCACCCCCGCCCCACGCACGCACGCAGTGAACAGGGCCTCAGCCTCAGTCAGCTGGCAGTGGGGCCAGCCGTCCGAAGGCCACAGGCCTCCTCCCTTCTCTGCAGAGAGGCCCTCCAACCCCTGGGAAAGGAAGCGGTAGGAGGTGCAGCTATGGGTAAAAGCCTGTCCCCATAGCTATCCTGGTCCCCTTCCGCTCTCACATGGCTGCAGACACTGGGCATTCTGCCACCTCCCTGTGTGGTGGTGGTGACAGCGGTGGCCACCATGGGCTTCACATTAGGTCGAGTTGTGTCATCTCCTGTAACTTGGCCTCACTGCAGGTTCTCAGGTGCTGCTGTGGGCTCTTGGGCCCTCTCACCTGGTTGGGTGCTTGGGGTCCTCAGACATTGGTATAAGACCGCGGCCCCCACTCACCGAGAACTCGCTCCGTGTCAGCGCATTGCCAGGCTGATGGCACCGAGATCTCACCGGCGACTCCAGCAGACGGGCGCTGTTTCTGTGCCTTGTCACGTGTGCAGGGGCAAACGGCCCTCTGAGTGCCTCGCATTGCACCTGGCACCGTGTGGGTGCTTGGTGCATTTCCTGGGGCACGTGGCTGAATGGCCGCTCAGAGCAGGTGCAGTTGTCCTCATATCACAGCTGAGGGAGCAGAGTGGGACCGGCACTCGGTTTAAGGAAACACTTGGGACGTGGAGAACAGTTTCTAACCTTGTTCACGAGGCCCTGCCTTACGAGTGACAACCCCGTGCCACAGCGACCAGGGAACACGGCCTAGAAGCTTGCGTGGGTGGCATCCTCCTTCAGGGGTCACCTCACTTGTGTTCAGAACCTCACAGGAAAGTCACGGACGGGCAGGAGCCCAGCACACACAGGGACGTGTGGATCCGCGTGGGTTTTGGGCTGCCTGACCCTGTCCTGAAAATGCCGTGTCCTCCTGCTGACCCCACGGGACAGTCGCCGTGCCCGTGGAGCAGTCTTGTGTGGTGCGTGTCTCCACACATCCCCGAGGGTCATGAAGGCCACAGCCAGGCTGCGTTGGGGTGGATTACTGCCTTTCTAGGAGTCATAAATGATTATCCCTGCCATTCACCAGGCGGTAGCCTCCATGCTAGGCACTGTTGAAGGTAGTTGAGGCACATCATCTCTTAACGCCTGGGGTAACACACTTGTGAGTTCAGAGAGGCGGAGCTGTCCGAGAGCACGCAGCCAGCAAGGGCAGAGCAGAGGAATGTGATGGTCGTAAATGTCTCAGTGCGCATGTGTCTGGGGCACACCCCCTCCTTCCCCCTCCTTCCCCCTCCTTCTCCCTCCTTCTCCCTCCATCCCCCGGTGCAGTGTCTCTGCCTTCCTCCTGCTGAGCTCCGACGGCCCTTGGCGCCTCCGTGACATGTTTTCTGAGCCCACACAGCCCAGCTGGCTCACTTCTTCCTCCTGTGATTCTTTAAATGAACTTTCACTAGTATCTGGGGGTGGAGAATGTCTGGGGAGGTGGCTGGCTGGCCCCTGGGGAGGCAAATCAACCTCTATTAGGAAACCACTGCCCACACTGCTTATCAAGGGTCGGGGTTGGGGCTGGTTGGCTCTTTTTTTCCCCTCCATTTTCTGCATTTTCAAGTGCTCCTTGTTTCTCTCCCAGGCCCTGTCTCAAAGGGACCCACCTCACAACAACTTCTTCTTTTTCGACGGCATGAAGGGGAGTGGTGTTGTGGAGTGCCTCGGCCCCAAGTGACCCCTGGCAAGGCCGCTTCAAAGACACCGCGTCCCGCACACCCGAGTGTGTCCCCTTGCCCTCCCCCATGAAGGCCTCTCCAGGCGAGAGAGAGCAAAGTCATTGGACCCATCCAGACCATTTCCTGCGGACGGTGAAGTTGGGCGGATGTGCTCCTTGTGAGCACCAGCAGCTGCTGTGTGCCAGGGGGTAGAGGGCCCAGCTTTGTCCACCCAGCCCCGATCAGGACCGTGTGCCAGCTCCAGGCCTGCCAGCTCCCGGGTGGCGATCACCTGAGAGCGCCCTCGGACGCCGCTCTGCCCTGGTGCCGCCACAGCGTCGCCAGGCCCCCGGGGCACCGCTGGAGATGGCTGCCAGGAACCAGCTCACCCAGCTGCCCCGCTGCTCGGGAGCCTCTGGCCGCCTTGGACTCGCTCCCTGCCTGAGGTCACACAGAGAGGCGCATGACCTCAGGTGGGGAGCAAGGCCCAGGCCCGACGCAACACTGGTGGAACCGCAGTTCCAAAGGCGGATGGGAGCCCCGGGAAAACCAGGGCGGGCGGGATGCATTTCCTCCAGAGCTCGAGACCCTGCAAAACAACAGGTGGCACCTGGTGCGCCGTTCCTGCGTTTCAGTCAAGGATTAGTGCGCCCCAGCCTGCACTGGGGACGGAGGCAGCAGTCCCGGGTCCTCTGGGGCCTTTGGGCAAGGCCTTCAGGCTGAAAATTGGGAGGAAAACTCACTTTAAAGGACAGATGCCAGGGTCCCACCTCCAGGGATTCTGACGTGCAGGCCACACTGGGAGGGAGCAGCCGTTCTCACGGAGCCCCAGACCCAGTGCAGCGCTGGAAGCCTGCGTCTTAAGGGCTGTGTGGGTCCTTCACTCGCCCCCCACCCCTCATGGCAGCTGTCTGTGTGGTTTTTTATACTTTGTAGATTTCCACGGCTCTTTAAACAGGAATGATAGAAATAAAGTTATTTGCTATAGGATGTTTGTTTTTCTTCTACATTTGAAACTTCCTTCGATGGGGTGATCCCCACCCTTTGTCTTTTTAAACCTGAAGAAATCCCACTGGGTGCTTGAGTGTGGTCCCCAGATTCGCCCCTCCCACACCACTCCTGCCGCTGCTCATCTGCCCCGGGGCAGCAGGGGAGGGGAGGGGTGCACGGAGGCTTCTGATTCCGGTTGTCTGCTGTGGCTCAGTGCACGGTGGCTGCCCTTGGTGACAGAATCACAGACGCTGCAGGAGTGGACCAGGGTGCTGGTGCCACCTCTGTGTAGCTCCTGTGTGACGGGCGTCGTGCAGAGTGAAGGTGGGCGATGGCCTCGCTGTGAAGTTAGTGCCGTAACGTGCCCCGGTCCCACGGCTCCGATGAGTCGAGGCTGTCATCAGAACACCACGTTTGTCCTGACAATGGAAAATCCTGTGAGGTCAGGACCTGCCTGGCCCATTAGAAGGAATGATCAGCTCCTTTCCTGTTGTAATCCCATCACACTCGGGGGGAAAGGAGCTGGTCTCTGGGGGACAGAACTCAATTCCCGACCCTCCGGGTCACCCCAGCTCCCACCCTAGGTGAGGCTAGGGCTGCGTTTCTGGAGGGCCCCCTCTCTGGACTAAAGCACCAATCTCAGGCCCTCTGAAACGTTGAGCTAACAAACACCCTTTGCCTTGCAATGTGGGGCCTTGGTCACAAGGGGGCGCAGGCGGGTCTGGAAGGATAAAAACAAAATTGACATGTAGCCTCTGAAGCTTCTCAAACTTTTCCACCCTGTACTTCTTGTGGCAAAGATTGAGTCATCCAGAGAGGACCCCTCGGGAATCAGGGAGGGTGTGCTGGAAGCTGCCAGCCCCAGGCAAGAAATGTGTCTCTTCGCGTCTCCTCAAATTTCATCTCCCATATTACCTGTCAGTGTTAGCATAAAATGGATTTCCCTAGTCGCCAGGAAGTGCACGGCGGTTATCCTGTGGTTTCTGGCACCTTCCAGGAGCTGTGTAGCCCACATGGGAGGGAGGGTCCACTCCACAGAAGTGACAGGCTTTCGGGGTGCTGGAGCGACCTTGGGGCAGCCAGGTTTGCCGGCTGCCAGCCCCGCTCCTGTTGTCTGGTTTGTGTGGTAGCCGAACTCTGGTAAGTGCTGAATGTACCGAAGACGCAGAACATTCTACTGGGACAGGTGCTACTCAGAAACAAAAACAAAGGTAAAAAATTACAATAAAAAGCTGTCGGTTCCATCCCAGCCCCACGTTCTTATGGTGCAGATCCATCCCGTCCGTTTTCCTGCATTTCTTGGGTAAATGTGTGTTTATCCACTGAGGTGTGTCCTGTTTTCCCCAAAATGCTTCTTATTGAATCCTCACCTGAAGACGTGCTTATTGATTTTAGAGAGGGAGAGGAAGAGAAGAACATTGATTGGTTACCTCTTGCACATGCCCCAGCGAGGGACCAACTCACACCCTAGGTGCTAACCCTGACCGGGAATCAAACATGCGACCTTTTAGTTTATGGGATAACGCTCCAACCAACGGAGCCATGCCGGCTGCGGCCCAAAGTATTGTTGCTTTTGGTAGGTTGTTTGGATCCTCATGGCAACCCCGTGGGGGTACATAGATGCTGCTGCTGTTGTGTGCATGTTGCAGATAAGGAAACAGCTTCCCCCAAGGGGTGGGGCATGGACTGTGGGCTGATGGGCAATACTTTCATGGAGGACATGGAGCAGCCGCGCCTCTGATCCCAACAAGGACAAGGAGACTCGGACTCCGCCTTCCCAAGGTCCATAGACCTAGTAGTCACCGCTGAAAACCGCAGGCCAGGCCCAAGTGCTAAGGTAGGGCCTTCAGCTGGTTCCAGGAGGGCAGGTGGACTCTGTTTTTAAGCTTGTGTTAAAACCTTCAGGTGCCCTGCCTGGTGTGGCTCTGGATTGAGCTTTGCCTTGTGAACCAAGAAGTCGCCAGTTCGATTCCCGGTCAGGGCACAGGCCTGGGTTGTGGGCCAGGTCCCAAGTGAGGGTGTGCATGACGGGCAACCACACACTGATGTTTCTCTCCCTGTCTTTCTCCCTCCCTTCTCCTCTGTCTAAAAATAAATAAGATCTTTTTAAAAATTGTTTTAAAAACCCTTCAGGCAACATACCAAATTAAGAGGTAAGAGATCCTCCTTGCCGCATCTCGGCCTGTCAGCTCAATGTCGGCCACAGAGCAGGAGCAGCCGACTTCACAGCCAAACTCAGGATTTTGGAGAGAAACATGAGATGCTGTTTGTGTAGGTTGGGTGTGTCCACTTTCATACCCAGCTCCCAGAGGTCACCCCTGGCAGGCATGTAGAGTGAATCCCTCCAGGCTGTCAGGTTTGAATCCAGATTCTACCATTTCACTATGGGACCTTGGGGAAGGGACCTTTTGGCATCTCAGTCACCCTATCTGTGAAATGGGGTGATAGTCACACATCCCTCTGACACATGAACATTAAGTGAACTAATATGTTCTCTTAGCTATTACGCATATTTAGAAATAACTTTGTCTGCAACTTGCTTTTTCTCATTGTTTTGGGGATCCTTGTCAGCGCATCAGGCATCAAATTCCGAAACCACAGATGAACCGTAAGCTATTTAATCAGGCTGCTGTTGAGTGACACTGAGCCCGTGTTCTGCGCACACACTTGGGAAAGGTTCTCCAAAGCTGAATGCTCAGGTTATGGGGTATCTAAATGCATTTGAGATGGTGATTCTTTCCAAAAGGCTGCAGGGTGGTAGCATTGCATGTTCCGCTTGTGGTTTGGGTAGATAGTATGTGCACACTGAGCGCAGAATTGAAGCTTCACGAAGACACAGTCCTGTTTTTTAAGGAGGGGCAAAACTATGAGCAGTGAAAAAATCTCTCCAGAAGCAACCATTGCAGGACGGGAGCATTTGGAGGCAGTGAGGGGCACAGGTTCATGCATGGGATCAGCTTGCTTGGGGTCACACGGTTTGCAGGTGGCAGGGATTTAGCCCAGGGCCTCACTGCCAGGCCCCCCAGCCTCAGCTCCGCTAAGTTGCAGGAGTGCTCAGGGAGAGCGAGAAGGCCACATGGACGGCTGGAACAACCAGTTCAAGTCCCTGGGTCTCTGCCTCTTAACCATTTAACCTGGGCGCTGGGGTGGGATTCCCCACTTTTCAGTCCTCAATATGATAGGTTTGGTTCTATTAAAAAGAAGAAACCAGCCCTGTCTGTATCTAGCTAAGGTGGTTGGGGCGTCATCCCAACAGGCCAAGGTTGCAGGTTCGATCCCTGGTCAGGGCACATACAAGAATCAACCAATGAGCCCTGGCTGGCATAGCTCAGTGGATTGAGCATGGGCCTGCACATCAGAGGGTTGCCGGTTCAATTCCCAGTCAGGGCACATGCCTGGGTTGCAGGCCAGGTCCCCAGTGGGGGCACATGAGAGGCAACCCCACACTGTTTCTATCCTCTTTCTCCCTCCCTTCCCCTCTCTCTAAATAAATAAAATCTTAAAAGAAGAAGAATCAACCAATGAATGTGTCAATAAGTGGAACAACAAATTGATGTTTCCCTGTCTCTTTGCCTCCCTCGCTAAAATCAATAATAAATAAATAAGTACTGTCGCATTAGAAAATTGGAACTCCAGGACACATTGAAGAGCATTAGGAATGGTAGATAAATGGAGAAATTTTTTTAAAAAATTCTTATTTGAAATATATATGACTAAAGCAAACTTTCTGACTCGGTCACTTATAATAAGATGATTGGCCCTGCCTGGTGTGGCTCAGTGGACTGAGCACCGGCCTGTGAACGGAAAGGTCTCCAGTTCAGTTCCCAGTCAGGGCACAGGCCTGGGTTGCAGGTTTGAACTCCAGTTGTGGATGTGTGAGAGGCAACTGATCGATGTTTCTTTCCCTCTCTTCCTCCCTCCCTTCCTCTCCTCTGTAAACAAATAAATAAAATCTTAAAAAAAAAAGATAGTCAGGCCAGGGTAGCTCAGGTGGTCAGAACATCATCCCAATACGCCCAGGTTGTGGGTTCGATCCCCGGTCAGGGGACATACAAGAATCAACCAATGAGTGCATAAACAAGTGGAACAACAAATTGAGGACAATTCCCTCTGGCCCTGACTTTCAGGAGAAGAATCATTTCCCGAGAGGAGAGCAGGAAGGGGCAGAGCTGGGATCTGAATCTGTGTCTGCCAGTGTTGTGTGGGATAGGGCACAGAAAAGCATTTGGCTAGTTGCCCTGTAAGAGCACCCTTCTTTTTTTTATATACTTTTAAATATTTTATTTATTTTAGAAAGGGGAAGGGAGGGAGAAAGAGGAGAGAAACATCCTGTGTGGTTGTCTCTCGTGCACCTCCTACTGGGGACCTGGTCTGCAACCCAGGCATGTGCCCTGACTGGGAATCAAACCGACCACCTTTTGGTTTCCAGGCCAGTGCTCAGTCCACTGGGCCACACCAGCCAGGGTCCATTATATGCATTCAACACCAGTTCTCAACACCGGTACCTAGCCAGGTACTGGGCTAGGCCTCAGGGCAGAGACATAGGTGAACCTTGCTCTGCGCTTAGCTCAGTGCTCCCCCAGATGTCACTCTGTGCCTTCATGGGAGCAGGGACAAAGTCCATCTCATTACTGACATGTTCCCTGGGGCTCCTCACAGGTCATCCACGCGTCAGTAAATACCGAGCCCCCATGACATACCCTAGCCGAGGTGGGGGAGCAGTAAATGAGAAAGCACCCAAGCCCCCCACCCTCACAGGACTTTGCATCGAGTAGGAGGAAGACAGGCACCCGTGCGGCTGTGGTTCTCGGCCTTTCCGCAGGGACAGCCACGGACGGTCGGGTGTGCCCATGGGCCCAGATGGGCCAGGGGCTCCGGCCAGACCGGGTCACACTGCGGGAAAGGAGGGCAGAAAGAGTATCCACTGTTCCAATCTGATTTTATTGAAAAGGAAACATACAAAAATCATGTACAAAAAAAATTAACCAAACATGTACAGAAAATTCATTCCGGTATCTACAGCAGCGCATATACAGAAATTTACAGGCTGGGCCATCCCTCCCCGCTCCCAGACTCCTCCCTCTTCTGAGACTCCCCCCTCCCTGACTCCCCTGTCTTCCCCCCAGCGCTTCGCCCTGGGGACTAAGGCTGGGACGGTTTCCGCCCAAATATCCCACCCCCCCAATGAATGCCAGTGGTCACACGTGCTCTCTCTAAACCTATGCAATGGGATTGATGGGGGCGGGGGGTGGTCACGGGCAGAGCACAGGATTCACAGTCTGGGCCCCTCCTGGCCACCCCCAGATGAAGGTGAGGCAGGCATGCCCACCACCTGCCGGCTGGCTCAGGGAAGACGGCTGGGCACTGGGCGGGGGCAGCCGGCAGGCGCACCCCGTGCTCTGGCTCCAGGAGGCCAGTGGTCAGGTTTGGCTCATTTGCTCTTCACGGGGCCCCCTCCCTGGGAGGAGGGGGGGAAGCACCAGGGGCCTGAGGCCAGGCCCAAAGTGAAGGAGCACTGGGTGGGAGACCCCTCCCCCCAGTGTCACCCCTGCAGCTGGAACGGGCAGCCAGCACCAGCAGCCTTTCCTGAGATGGTGGTGGGCGGCAGAGGCGGGCGGCTCAGTCCCCACCCCCTCGGTCACCGCCGCCTTTAGACGCTGAGTCCGTCAGCCCTCTCTTCCCCCTGGCTTCTCCGCCAGGGGCCCAGGAGTCCGCATCTCCCTCAGTGCACCCCAGGCGAGGCCCGGGCTGGGTCTGGAGGGGCTGCCCTGGCCCGCCCCTGGGACAGGCAGGGCTGGTAGTCCAGTATGCTACATGGTGCAGACGACGACCCCTGCGCTGGCCAGGGCGTCAGGAGGCGGGAGGGTCCTGCCCCCCATGACCCCGACGTCCGCCAGGCGGGTGCAGGCACCTAGTTGGGCTCCATCTCGGGGGCCCCGCGGCCCCTGGGTAAGGGCAGCAGTCCCATGATGAGATTGTACAGGACCCTCCAGGGGGAGGGGCGGTGTCGCTGCTGCTCCTCTTGTCTCTAGGGAAAGAGAGAGGAGAGGAAGTCAGAGAGTGGGCCCGTGACAGGGGCACAAGCGTAGTGGGGCCCCAGGGAATGGAGGAGCGAGGAGGCATGGTCCTCAGGGTGAGCTGCACCTGCAGCCGGCCCACCCTCTGACGTAGGCACTCTTATTATCAGTTGGGCTCAAACCCCAGTTCCTCTGCCCAAGTGAGCCCATGTCGTCACCTCAAGGGAGGACAGAAGTGCATGTCATCGATTTCCAGATGACGGAGTCACCCAATGGAAGTCACTAGGGGCTGAGGGGTGGGGCTGGATTGCAGCCCACACTGCCCTCCCCTAAAAGGCTGGTGGTGGGATGGAGGGAAGGGAGCAGGGAGCCTGCAGTCTCAGCGATTCTAGAACAATCTGGAAGGAGGAGAACTGGAAACAGTTCACCTGTGCTGAGGCTGCGCAGAAGTATGTCGAGGCAAAGCTGACCCCTGCCCTCTTTCGAGGGGCAGGATGAAGACATGGGGTGGCCTCTAGAACCCTCTCAGCTCCAGATTGTTAGGAATGTGGGCAGCCAGACACAAGACGACTCCCACCAGGAAAAATAAAAATTTAGTGACAGCCCTCTCTCACTCCCGTACTGGGAAGGAGAAGCCCATCTCAGAGTTGGGAACAAGGTCAGATAAACCATCCGAAGGGGGGGGGTGGGATGCCTGGTACCTGACCCTGCCTCCTCTTCACTCCCCACCAACTGCCACAGCCAGGAGGTAGCAAAGGGGGGCCCATCAGATTGGCATGCCTGCCACCCTCACTTGGCTTCTAGGTGCCACAAGGCACAGCTATCTTGGTGAGGAGCAAACATTCAATAAGGGTGGGGAGACCACCCGGGTATCCGTTCTGGAGACACACGGATGCTCCTGGAAAGGTGCTTCATTTGGAAGAGTCAAAAAACAAAAACAAAAAAGCCAATAAATAAAACGTGAAACATGTTTTTAAACCCTAAAGATCCAACAGTGAGAGAATGAACGTGGATGCTGTATGTTGATCCAACAGAAAGCTAGGGAGCAGTGAAAGTGGCTCAACCGAAGCTCCTCTGCCCATGTGGAGGAATCTCCAGCAAAAACGGAGAGGGAAAAAGTTTGCAGGGAAACACTATCTTACAGGTCACGCCACAAACGCCTCACAGTCCTCAGCATTGTTCGTGGCCTGGTAATATGGAGTAAAAGAATCACACCTGCCGAGGAATGGGACAAGCCAATCTGAGAGGTTTCCTTGGGAAGGGGGAAAGGGATGGGGTCACAGAGGGGGACAAGGGGCTTCACAACATCCGGTTTTTGTTTTGCTTTCAATAAACAGGCAGTGCGGGTGTCAGGTTCGGGTTGGAGAGAGCCGGGTGGGCGCCCTGGTGTTTGTTATTCTCCATTCCCTGCTGCAGGATTCAGATATTTTGTTTTCCTCCGAGGAGGCGCGGCGGGCTCGGGGGCGGGCCCTCCCTCCGGGAGCCCCGCCCCCGCCCGGCTCGGGAAGCTCTGTGGCGCGCCGCCTGCAGCGCGGGCGGGTGGGAGGGGCGGGCGCGGCCGCGCCGCCGCTGCTGACTCACCGGCTATAAATAGCCTGGGATATATGAGCCGCTCCGCGGAGCGCCGCCCTCAGTCCCGGCGGCCGCGGTCTCGGGTGCGCCGCGGCGCTCCAGGCAGCCCCGTGCCCGGGCCCGGCCGTGCCAGCCGCCGTGCGGGGCCTTCGGCGGCTCCGCGGCCACGCCGCCCCTCCCACTGGCCTGTCCCCGGCGCGACCCCGCCGTGCAGGGCAGCAGCTGCGGCACATCTGGCGGGGCCGCCCGCAGCCCCCTCCCCGGCGGGAAGTCCCACCTGCCGTCTACCCCTCCCCCAGCACTCACCCGCCGCTCATACAGAGCGTCGAGGTCGTCCGCCATTCGCCGCAGCTGGGCCCCGATCTCTCGGGCCCACTGCTCCTCCTCCCCCCGGACTCCCGGGGCTGCTTGAGTGGGGCCGCCCGCCAGGGCCCCCGGGGCGCTGGGCACCGGCGATTCCAGGTGCTGCTCCGCGGGCGAGAGTGAGGGCTGAGGACCTGGGAAAAACCGAGGGGTGTGGTCAGCACCCATGAGCCCTCTAAGCCCCGAGGTGTTCCTGGGGGACTAGTTAGCCAGCGCCTGCTTCTCCCTTTTCCAGGTGCCTTTCTCTTCTGCTTGCCGCCTTATTCCTAGCAATTCCACGGTCCCCTCTTAGAGCCTGAGTTGTTAGCTCCTACTCCCCAGACACCAGGAAGCAGTAAGAGGTCTTGGAGCGGCCTCTCGGAAGTCACCTGTCTAGCCCACGTTAGTCTAGAAGGCCTTCCTCTCACCTAATCTGAGTACCTCTCTCCCAAAACGGGGCCGGATTTTGCTTGCTCCATTTAACAGATGGAGAAATTGAGGGCCACCCTAAGAAGTGGCCCAAGGTCACACAGGGATACAGCCACTGGCTACACCCAGAGTCACAAGCCTTAGGTCTCCTGGCCTCTGGTGTCCAACCACAGTGAAGCCACACCTCCGGATGTGGCCTGGAGACCAGAGGCCAGGCTGGCTGTCTCCGAGCACGGGCCTGGGGGGCTGGGATGAGGGGTATGCCTTCCAGCCCCACCCCATTCTCAGCTCCTCTGACGTCTCCTGTCACCCCAGGTCCTGGCCTGAGGGATCCCTAAGGCCCAAAATCAGGGCCTCAGTTTCCACGCTTGGGACTCTGGTCTTGAAATCGAGTCCCCTCTTGCCCCACTTCCAGGGAACTGAGTCGGAGAAGTTTCTCTCTCTGAGCCTCCCTGGGCTCCAGGGACGGGGTGGGGCTGGAGGGCAACCCGGACCGTCTTTCCCCTGCCACCGAGTGTGCCCGCTGGGATGGGGCTACCGGGCTCCACAGGGTTAACGGCCCATCAGGCAGGGGACCTTTAACCCTTCCCTCCCCAAAGCTCACCCCCCCCCATACACACACTTTCCTAACACAATGGCCCCTCCCCCCTCCTTCCTCCTCCAGGACTGAGCAGAGGGCGGACCTCGGCCAAAAAGACGCAGATAATGGCAAAAGGCCACCCTCGACCCCTCCCCAAAGTCCTGAAGTGACCGTCCTCCCAATTCTGCCCACACTCTCTACCTCTACAGTCCTCAGGGAGGCTAAAGGGACCCAGGCTAGGGGAGAGGGGCTGGGAAAGGCCACGGGCTGCAACTCGGGGACTACAGTCAGATTCCAGGAGGGACTTCCCACTAGGCATCCCCCCACCCCCCAGCCTCCCACTCCCTCTTCCTGCTTCTTGCAACACAAAGACCACACAGGCCACACCCTCCCTGTGGCCCGGCCGGCTCGCCACCTCCCCCCGCCCGCTCCCGCTTGGCCAGTTCCTCAGTGCCTCTCGCCCAGCTCCCGCCATCCCTGGTGTAGGGCAGGCACTCACCGTCGGGGCGCGGGCCTCGGGGGCGGCTGCGGGGGCCCCCAGGCCAGCGGGGGCCCCCCAGGGCGGCAGTGACAGCGGGCAGGGCGGTAGGGGCGCAGAGGTAGGCAGTGGGCAGCAGGGCGGGGGCGGCTGGGGCCGCGGGCAGGCCGGGCTCGCAGAGGCCGCAGGACACAGCCGAGGGCACCAGGCGGCTGAGCGGGAAGGGGCGAGGGCCGTCGCGGGCCAGGCCCTCTACGGGCTCCGGGGAGCTGCCCTCCTGGCGTGCTCGGGCCATGGCGCTCCCTGGGGCCTGTGGGACAGGGGGAGAGAGGTGCCGTCAGCCAGCTAGTACAGGGGGCCTCGGGGCATCTCCATTCCCGCACACTGCGGTGAGCACACGTTGGGGGGGCAGGGAGGGTGCCCACCACACACACTGGGCCCTGATGGAGATGTAGGTAGGTGATGGCCACACAAGACACACACCTACCCAGGGGCTGCTGAGCCTGGGCTCAGCCGAGGGTAGCCTCCCAAGCACAGGGTGATGGGCACACAGGAGGGACAAGGGGGCACACAGGAGGGCACACAGGAGGGATGGCTCTCACAGCAAGTACAAGGGTGTACCCAGGACCCAGAAGCAGGGGTCTGACAGGTGTGCCTGTGTATAAGGGGTAACAGCCACACAACACAGACTCATCCAAACTGACGGGGGCTCACACAGGACACAGGCTGGTGGGGCAGCTCTTGGGACACAGCGGTGGGCACACTTGAAGGGCACTCAGGCACCCTGGTGGCCCCCCCAACACACAGGGACTGACTCAGGACCCACATGGTGAAAACCAGGGGTGTGTGTGGAGGGCACACGACACAGACATGAAAGGACTCGGGCAGGACTGGCCAGTGTGACCTCCCACCTCACCTCCCACTTGCACAGAAACACTGAGACAGCCCCAGTGTCAGACACTGAGACTCACTCTGCAGGACACACACAGAAACACTGACCAAAACGCGAACACACACACACACAGCCCATCAGAGGAGCTATACAATTGGTGTGGACTGCCCGGCACAACCCATCCCCACCACCTCACCCCCACACACGCATCACGCACATACACAAAGTGTCAGCATCTCACTCACTGACCCACTCTTGACGTGCCCACACACACACATAGCGCAGCCAACACAAGCACAGAAAGAAACACTTCTCAAACACAGATACCCCTCCCCCCGACACACATCCAAGAGATAAGGCATGCACACCTCAGCACTCATACACACATCAACACAGGCATCCACACACACACACAGACCAACACCATAGAAACACACCCACTTGTCACCAACTCTCAGACCCCGGGACACGTGTCCTCGGACCCAGACGCAGCACGCCACACACCGGCAGTGACACCCAGACAGAACAGCAGACGCCCCCCAACCCCCAACCTCCTCCTCCCCCAGCTTCAAAACACTATGACCCACCGTCAGCCCAGGACACGCCACATGCCACACGCACCCACTAACTCTAACCCCACCCAGCCCTGGCAGCACGCACACCTAACGTGCCCACAGAAAACACTGATCTCACGTGACTGACATAAACACTGCACACACGCAGCCCACATGACACCCATGAGCCAGCCGATCGGGGAGACAAGCCCCTCAGACCACACACACACACACACACACACACACACATGCAGAGACAGCCCCCTACAAGAGGCTGCCAGCAACACCCACTGCCTGTGCCGCACAGACCCCACCGAGACACGGTCTCCGATTCCCAGACACCAGTGCCAGACACACAAGCCAAACAGAGACGGAGACAGCCCCCCACCACACACGCGCATACACACACACCATGCAGAACTCACAGACACCTGGACAGAAAACAGACACAGGCATGCAGCAGGCACACCATCACAAACGCAGAGCTGAGACACATGCCCTGGAGATACGCACAGTCACAGAGAGTCCACACAGGCAAGACGCGCGAGCACACAAAAATACAGCCCGTCGGGCAGGATACAAACACACAAACACGGCTCACTCAAGCAACACACAAACACACAACAACCACACACCAGCACACACAAGCAACACAGCACCACGGAATCACCCCCAAACAGCACACGCAGATAACTCTCGCAGAGAAAACACACACACAGGTACAGCACACAGAAACAGAGCCCCCACCCCTTCAGGCAGGGCGGACGCACAGCACTCCACACAAACGCGCAAGGGGACTCACTCGCACACCCCGGCCGGACGGACACCACCACTCCCTGCACACCCCAGCGCCAACTCGGAGCCAGACACACGCACACACCCAGGCGAGACACCTGCAGATCCACAACCCCGCACACGCGCGCTCCCACGGCGGGGCCAGACGCCCCCCTGCGCTGTCACAGCCCCCCCCACCCCGCCGCCGCCACGTGCGCCCGCCCCGCCCGCCAGGCGAACGCGGGGCCAATAACCGGCTGTTGCTGGGGCGCAGCCCCCGCCCGCAGGAGCCGCAGACTCCGCGGCCCGCGAGCCGCCCCCTGTCGCCGCCCCCAGCGGGCGCGCGCCCCGGGTGTGGCAACCCCTCCGTGCCGTACCCCCGCCCCGCCCCTCCCGGACTGCGGAGGCCGGGGCAGCCGGGGTCGACTCACTTCCCCGGGGCCGCACTGGCCACCAGGGGGCGCTGCCGAGCCTGCACCCCATTGTTTGTAAACAAACCCGCCAGACCGCTGAGGCACCTGCGCTCCTCGACCCTTAGTGCCTCCAGCCCAGCGACCCCAGCCTAGTCCAGAGTCCCTCGTGAGAGTGGAGGGCGGGAAGAGAGGGAGGCACGCGGAAGGGATGCAGTGCGCCCCCAGTGCTCTCCGCGTGCATTCCCGCCACCACCTCCAGGGAGCCCACCCGGCCTGGCCAATCGCGGCCAGCAGGGACTCAGGGTGCGCACACTCACCCCGGGGGCATGAACACGCCAGAGGGGGCGGCGATCGGGGGTGGGCGGCTTCCTTCAGGAGGGCGCGCCCGCCGAGCGCCGCTCGCTGCGGCGACCGCTCCTGCTGCTGCTCTAACTGAAGTGGCTGCTGCTGTCGCTGTGGCTGCTGCTTCTGCTCGGACCGCAAGCGCGTCCACGTCGTGGCCGCCGCTGCCGATTTTGTTGCTGCGGCCGCCAGGCGCCCGCTCGCATGTGGCTCGCGCCGCGTCTCAGGCAGCCCGGCGGATCCTGGGCCAGCTCGGCGGCTGCCCCGCCCCGTCCCGCCCCGCCCCCGCCCGACGGGTCCCACGCCCCGCCCCCGCGTGACGCCACGGCCCCGCCCGCCCGCTGTGGACAAGTCGGGACTTGCTGGCGCGCGCCGCGCCCCCTACCTCTGCACCGGGGGTTTCCCTGCAGCGGGGCAGGGGCGGGGCCTGGCCCAGGGCGACGCGGGACAGCCGGACCCACACTGACACACTGACACACTGACTGGGACTCACAGACAGACACACACACACACGCGGAACCGCGCTCCAGGGTACACGGAGTCACGTGCTGACAGGGCCACGGAGACGAGCGTACTCATACATGGCCACAGTTTCCCAGATGCACACCTTGGCCGGGGGTGGGGCCACGAAAACACCCTGATCTGGGGCACACGCACACACACCCCCAGACACAAATACAGACACCGACTCTGACACAGGCGCCAGGACAGGGAGACTGACCCAGTGAGAACGACACACAGGTGCACAGACACCCTCGCCGACTGAGCTCTCGCAGTCGGGACATTCCCACTGAGCTGGCAGGCGCGCACACACACGTGTCACAGATACCTGGACGTACAGTTTGATCTAGATGACACTCCCACAGGGACACAAACAGTCACCCCAGCTCACAGCTGACACAGTGAACCTGTCAGAAGTTGACCCTCAGAGACAAAGATCAAGTCAGACATAAAAGAAACTGGCCCCCAACAGACAGTCACCAACTCACACCTGCGGGAGGCTCCTGCACACGGGCTTGCTAACAGGACACACTGCAGAGCAGACACACCTGGCCACACTTGCCACAAGTCTGGCAGTGGCCCCCGGGCCAGAAGGAACCCCAGGCACCTGACACGAACATGCCCGGGCAGCAGCCCCTGCACTGCCTCTCACCCGCCTGGTGGGTTTCAGTTCCCTTTCTCTTCTCAGCTTCCCATTGTCACTCCCCACCACAGCTCCGATGGCTGGCTGGCCCCAGTCCTCTCTTCCCCTGGGACCCTGGGGCTCTGTCTCCCTGGAACTTCTTATTCCCTCCGTGTCACACCCCCATTCAAACCTTGTCCCACAGGGTGAGTTGCCTCTGAGTGCCCAGCACTGAGCTGGCCAAGGAGGGATGCCAGTTCTGAGCAGCTGTGGGCTTGTCTGGTGCTCAGACAGGGCTTCCTACAGAGTCAGATCCTGTGAGTTCCCAAGAGACACAGGAAATGCAGACCACACTTGAAATCTCCCTACCCTCAGGCCTGGCTGGTGTGGCTCACTGGACTGGGAACCAACCAGCCTACAAACCAAAGGGTCATCAATTCGATTCCCAGTCAGGGCACATACCTGGGTTGCAGGCCAGGTCCCCAGTAGGGGGCACAGGAGAGGCAACCACACACTGATGTTTCCCTTTCTTTCTCCTTCCCTTCCCCTCTCTCTAAAAGTAAATAAATAAATAAAACCTTTTTTAAAAATCTCCCTGCTTTCAATATTGGGGAATAATTCAACTTCCCTCCCTCTTTCCTCTCCTTCCTTCTTTCCTTCCAGAGTTTCCCAAACTGTGGGTCGTGTGCAAACCATGGATTGTGAAATCACTTTTGTGGGTCTTATTATTCTTATTCAGGTTGATGGAGATATATTTACACACAATAAAATTCACTCTTTCTCAGGGTCTAGTTGGTGGGGCGTGACAGACGCACACCTCAATCAAGATTCAGAGCCTTTCTGTCACCCAAATACCTCCCTGTGCTCCTTCATAGTAGGTTCCTTCCACCTGCACCTCCAGTGGCTCTTGGCCAGGCTTTTTTTTTTTTTCTTTTAAGAGTTTATTTATTTATTTTTAGAGAGAGGGGAAGGGAGGGAGAAAGAGAGGGAGAGAAACATCAGTGTGTAGTTGCCTCTTGCAAGCCCCTACTGGGGACCTGGCCTGCCACCCAGACACGTACCCTAACTGGGAATTGAACCAGCGACCCTTTGGTTCACAGGCCCATGCTCAATCCACTGAGCTACACCAGCTAGGGCTTGACCAGATTTTTAAAAACAATACAAAATAAAATATCACGTTCAAAATCAAGAAGTCAAAGGGAAACACTGTTTTGTGAAAATGTTGATGTGTGGTGAGTACACACCAGGTCACACAGAAAGTGTATCTTTGACTTTAAAGGCTGAGTGTAAAGGCGTTTGAGAAATGCCACTGCAGGCATTTATTAAATGAGATCGTGCATGGAAGCCATTGAGTGCAGTGGCTGACATGTAGCAGGCGCCTAATAAATGCACTTATCACTCGTGTAACTGGTTATGGCCAGTGTTTGCTCTGTGCCTGGCAGTGATGAAGTTACGAGAGCGGCAGGCCCCAGCCCTGGGTTAGCCCACCGCTCAGGGCCTTCCAGCTGCCCAGTCCAGGACTAAACACCAGGAGGCCAGATGTGCTGGGATGCTTTTCTGAGAAGAAAATGAGTGTGAAGGACTGGAGGACCCTGGCTTGGTGGGTAGGGGTGGGAGAGAATGGGAGAGGACCAAGAGTCACCAGGCCCTAAGTAGTGTCACCAGTGAAGATGATTTCCACTCTTTAGTCCAGATTCTGCTCCAAATTCTGACACCCTAACCTCCCAGACCAGACCCCCAGCTATGGCCCATCCCCCCACAAAACCTGCAGGCTGAGCTCACCAAAGAAGGTTCCGGGTCTAGATGGCCTGAGTTAGAATTCCCAGCTCTGCCACCTACTGGCGGTGTGACCTTGGGTTAGTGGTCGTGTCTCCGTGCCTCAACGTCGTCATCTGTGAGTTGGGACAGTGAAGGGCCCTATCTCACAGGATTTTGCAGAGTGAGGTCAATAAAAATAAAGCACTAAGATCTAGTGGGTGCTTAATACATGTTACCCAGCATCACTACTACCAGTGTGGGGGGTGGTCTACTGACTCTCTCAGAATCCAAACAAGGACTTGAAGTTAGGACCTCGAGGTTGGGGCAGCGCTTTCAGACGAGTGGCCCTAGGGCCAGTCACTGGTTCCTCATTTTGAATATGAATGCCTCTTAAAGGGGCATTCGGCACAGTGCAGTGATAAACCGGCCAGACTCTGGAGCCAGGCGACCTGGGTGCAGACGATGGCCTTGACCAAGTAGCTTTCCCTCTCTGTGCCCCATTTCCTCATCTTCATCTGTACACGGGGGGATGACCACAGGACCCCAAATTAAATGTGACGATTAAGTGAGTGTGTATTTGTTAGGCAATCAGAGCCTTTTCCGGCGGGAGTAGTCTCCGAGCGAAGTGCCGGCTGAAGAAGTGAGTGTCCCAGCTGGTATACGGCAGACCCGCGCACCCTTCCCCGGTCTCTTGTGCGCCATTCTGGGGAAGTAGATTTCTCGGCACGGCAAGAGGGAGTTGGGAAGGACTTAACTTTTCACTGCAGGGCCTGAGTCCTGGCCTTCCGCGGTGGAGAGGGGGCCTCCTGGGTCCCCTCTGTGTAGCCGGCCTCCCAAGCCCGGAGGCTGGACCGGAGCTGGTGGGGGCTGGGCGGGGGCGCCGGCGTCCGCAGGGTCCGAGAGGCCGGCGCGTGTGAAGGTTACCGCTCCCCGGCGGGGCGGGGGCCGCGCGCTGTTGCTGGGGTCTGCGGGGCCTGCCTGCGCCCGCGCCCCCCCTCCTTCCCGGCCAGCCAGTGAGCGGTACCCGCCGCCGTTGCCAGGGGAAACTCGCCGCCCCGTTACCCAGCAACAAGCCTGGCCCAACCAGGCGCGAGGACCCCCCAGGCCCCGCCCGCCGCTGCCCACCGCGTGCCCAATGCCAGGCGGGCAGAGCCGGCCCGGCTCCCAGAGACGGCGAGCGCGCTCATTGGTCGCTACCGCGCCCGCCCGCCCAGATCTGGGGGAGCCCTCGGCGCGGGGGGCGGGGAGCCGGGCCCCGGGGAGCTGCCGGGCGCACGGCCTGCAAGCGTTCAGTGGGCCCGGGTGAGGCCTGGACTGGCCACCGTCCCCCGCCCCCCGAGCCTCCGCCCCGCCTAGCACCCTCGGACGAGGATGGGCACTTGGGATGGGTTGGAAACGGGCTGCGCATCCCGTCCCTCCCGCCGGGAAGGTACGCTGAGAGTTGGTCTTGGAAAAGCAGGGACCCAGCGTTCCTTTCCCAGGAGGCCTGGGCATCCTGACCCCATGAACACAGGAGCTGGTTGACCCCCCCCCCCCCAAAAAAACAGGATTCAGGCATCGTGGCGCTTGAAAACAGAAACTGAAGATCCCCCAGAAAAGGACCCAGGCGTCCTGACCCCGTGAAAGTAGGAGTGCCCCTGCCCCTCCCCAAAGGACCCAGGCATCCCCTGTCCTGTGACAATGAGAATGAGTCCCCTCTCCCCAGGAGACGCTGAGTTTCCCAGCCCCAGGAAACAAGGGCTGAGGATGTCCCCAGAGGGGACCCAGGCCTGTCGGATGTTATGAAAGTTTGAAGTAAGCACACCGCCTCCACCGGAAATGGGACTTAGGCCTTTGGGTCCCCTGAGATGCCACAGAACCCCTGGGCATTCTAGCCCTGGCTGTGTTTATAATGGAAGACCCTCACCCCCTCCAACCTTCCCTTCCAGCAGTGACCAGGACCTCAGGTGTCTGTTCATCCAGATGACCACCTGCCCAGCCAGAGTGCAGACCTGCCAGCTCCCCTCCGCTCTGTGTTCTTTTCCCCAGGGGCCGTTTGTCGATCCCCCAGGCATCTGACCCATGGCCACTTCCTCTCCTCTCTGGGACTCACACCCCCGCCCCACAGCAGCGTCGCAGGCCTCCTAGTACCAAGGAACCTGTAGTCTCTCAGACCACCCCTTCCACCCCCGTCCCCGGACACCGGGCTAGGTCACCCAGCCTCTCAGCGGTCCGGAGGGTGTCCATGGGTGCCCAGGACCCGAGGTCTGGAAGATCCAACCCCCCAGCACCTTTAGGTGGCAAACAGGGATCCTGGGCTGGGAGCCCCCAGCTTCAAGGGAGCCGGATGCGAGCCCCCAGGCCATTCTAGGGAGGCTCAGATTCCTCTGTCCCCATCCCAGGGAGACCCAGGGCAGCCAAGCTACCCCAGCTCCAAAGCCCGCCGAGCCCAGGTGCGGCCCGCCCCTTCCCTGGTACCTGGGGGGGGCGGAGTTGAGGATTACTCAGCCTCCAGAATGAGGCGATGACATCATCCTGGGGGGGGTTGACTAATGGCCGCGCTGGGGGGGGCGGGGAAGTTTACCCGGTAACAGCGGCTGCCGCTCGGCCCCGCCCCCCGGGGAAGGGCCGAGAGGGGGAGGCATAAGCACACACGTAGACTCACAAACACACACACACACAAGTCCACTCAGCATCCCTTCCCCCAGGATCCCACAACACACGCATCTTACTGGGACAAGAGGGGGGGTTGTGTGACCGGATGTGTGCTGGAGAGTCCTCTGCAAGTTTGTGGAGACAGTGTGCTGTGTGCCATGTGTCAGGGTGTTGGCCCGTGAGGCTGGTGGTTGTGTCAGGCTGCAGCGTGTGTAACTGAGTCAGTATGCTCCTGCAGGGTGTTCTGAGGTGTGTGAGTGTGGTGGTGTATCGCTGTGTTATTGGTGCCGGGATGCTGTTCTGTGCAATGTGCCGGGGTGCACAGCTGAGATGGTGTGTGTCCATGGGGTCGTGTCTGTGGGGCATCGGGACAAGTGTGGCAATGATGTTGTGTGACCAGGAAAGCCTGTGAGCACAGTGTGTCATGGCACTGTTGTGTTAGTGTGGTTGTATGGATGTGTCTGTGTGTTTGGGACACCACAGGTGTGCCTGTGCAAGGCTGTGTGTCAGCAGGATTGTGTGTGTATGCCATGGTGGTTGTGTATGTGTGCACAACAATGCACATCCATGGGATTGGCTGTGCCAGGTGTGTGTCCGTGGGACTGTGTTATGTTGTGCATAGTGGGTGTGCTGTGTGTCACCAGGGCAGTGTGCTAAAGTGCCTGGTTGTGTGGCAGGGGACACGTGCATGGGAGCCACTGTTACTGTGTATGTGCACAATGCTGCCTGTAATGGGGTTGTGTGTGTAGCTTTCATTGTGCCTGACATGTGTGTTTGTGGGACTGTGTGTCCCATACAGTATGTGCACCTTGCAATGCTGTCTGTCATTGTGAATGTGCCACAGTGGTTGTGCTTGTTACAATGATGTTGCGTGTCCATGGAGCTGTGTATACAGGTATATCTCTGAGGTTTTGTGTCCACAAGGCTGTATATACAGATACATTACTGAGTTTGTGTGTTCATGGGCTGCATATACAGGTGTACCACTGCATTTGTGTGGGCATGGGCTGTATGTACATGTATATATATATATCACTGTGGTTGTGTGTCCATGGGGCTGTATATACAGGTGTATTACTGTTGTTGAGTGTCCATGGGGCTGTATGTACAGGTATATCAATGCAGTTGTGTGTCCATGGGCTGTGTGCACAGGTGTATCACTGTCACTGCGGTTGTGTGTCCATGGGGCTGTATGTGCAGGTATACTAATGAGGTGGGTCTGTGAAATGTTGTGAGTCACAATGATTGTGTCATTGTTGTGACTGTGTGTCACTGTGAGAGAGGGTGTGTTGGGACTAATAGGCAATGGGTTATGAGGGTGTCACTGTGATCACGCTTGTCACCAATACCGTGTGTTCTAGGGACTAAAGTCATCCAGACTGCACGTGTCTGGGTGCTGCTGGGTGTCAGTGGCCGGGTGTTAGGGGAATGCTGTTTGTCATTATGTTGTGGGTCAGGCAGTGGTGTGTATCCTGGGACTGGATTTGTGTCCCTGAGATTTTGGGTGCCTGTGTGATGCTGTGTGTCCCTGCGTGTTCCTGGGGCCGTGTGTATGTCACTGTGTGTGTCACTGTGGTTGCATGGGGGGGGCGAAGCTGCGTGTCTGGGACAGTGTGTGTGTGCGCGCGCCACTGCGATTGTGTGTCAGCGTGCTGAGCCGGTGTCGGGGGAAGGTGCGCGCGTCTCCAGGCCTCCTGCCCGAGAACAGCGGCGCTGCGCTCTGATTGGCTGAGGCCTCGCCAGTGAGAAGCTAGCGAATCCTGCGGTAACTTGGTAACTCGGGACTCGGCCGCCGCTGCCGCCGCCGCCGCCGCCACCGCCCCTGCGGGCGACCCCAACCCCGGGCGCCCCTCCCTGGTTCCCCCTCTTCCCACCGGCTCCCAAAACTACAGCTCTGTCCCCTTGACTCCATCTCTGTCCCCTCTGCCTCTGCTTCCCCCATTTCTGCCACTCGTCTAGATATCTCTGCCTCTTCACGCATGTTTCTCGCTATCACTGTGTCCCTGTCCCTCTATCTTTTGTGTTCCACCTCTCATCTTTGTCTCTCCCTTGTCTCTGTCTCCACCATCTCTGTCTCTCCTTGTCTCCTACAACTCTCTCTCCCTGTCTCTGTCTCTCTCTGTCCCATTTCTGTCCCGTTCTTTACTTTCCCAGGCTGACTCTCCTCTCTGGGCCTGTCTCCCCTTCCTCTGCCTCAGTCTCCCCATTTTTGTCTCTCCCGTGTCTTGTCTCCATCTCTCCCTCTCTCCCTTCCCCCATCCCCTCTCACTCTCACTCCTACGGCCATGTTCAGAATTCACTTTTCTTTCTGAGGAGATAGCCAGGGGACACCCCCCCCCTTAATCCTCGCCCCTCCCCGCAGGCCCCACGCAGGGCAGACTTCAGGAAGGACTTCCCGCCTTGGTAAAGCACCCGGGCTTTATCGTTCGGGCCAGGCGGAGGCCGGGCGGCCCCGTGGCTTCCGGAGGCGCCCGGGCGGGATGAGCTCATTGCGAGTTGGCTAGGATTTCATCAGCTTCCTCTGCTCGAGTTACCCCCGCTCTTCAGCCCGCGCGGGCCTCTCGGGCGAATCCGCCGGGCGCCTGCTGCCCCCGAGTGGCGAAAGCCGGAAGAGCGGGCGCCACACACACACAAAAGTCCACCTTTGCCCCTCAGGATGTCACCAGCTCGGGAATGCTGCGAATATGAATCCATTTAATCTTCGTGACAATCCCATGAGATAAAGAGTATTTTAAATCCCGTTTACAATGGGGAAACTGAGGTCAGAGAATTGAAGTCAGCCGCCTAAGGTCACACAGAGGGTGAATGGGAAGTCTGGGCATGCCCAGGGAGAGAAGGAGGTGCTTGTAACCACCAAGGTGCCAGTGGTCGGTCGGTCATTCATTCATTCATTTATTCATTCAGCAAAGATTTTCCAGGGTGTCCCCTGTGGCAGGAGCACTGCTGTGGGCACTGGGGATACAGCAATAAACAAAACAGCTGAAATCCCTGCCCTCATGGTCTGGGGGAGACGGACAATGGAAAACATAAGCAATAATACAAAGCGAATGTGGAAGTAGAAAAAAGCAGCAGAAAGGGGGGCTGGAAAGTCTCGAAGGCGGTCTTACTCACTAGGATGCTAGGGAAAGTCTTGCTGAGAAAGTGGTAGTTGAGTAAAGGTCCAAAGGTGGTGAGGCAGCAAAGTGCCCCAGGCAGAGAAGGGCAGGCGCAAAGGTCCTGAGGCCAGAGTGGGCGGGTCCAGGAAGGCAAGGAGCTATTGGGCGGCTGGAAGAGCTGAGAGCGAGTAAGGAAAGGGGGTGGGGGGGGGTGGGAGAGGAGGTCCCAGAGGGCTTAGATCACCGTGAGGACTTGAACTTTTACTCTGAGCGAGGTGGGGGAGCCACAGGAAGGATTTTAGTGAGTGAGCTCATTTAGTTCTAACGGGCGCCCTCTGGCGGCCAAGTGGAAAACAGGCCGTAAGCATCCTCCCAATAAGGGAGGAGGCGACTCAGGCTCGGGTGGTGGCCACTGCACCAAAGTGGAAGCTGTGGAGTCAGACTGAAGGTGCAGTGAATGGGATTAGCTGAGGCACTGGGTGTGGGTGAGGGGGCGGGGCGGGGGAAAAGACTCTGGGAAGCTCCAGCTTTGGCCTGAGCAGCTGGAAGGATGAAGAAGCGGAGGCAATAATAATGATGATGATGATGATGATGTCATGATGTCAGCTCTCACATTCTGTGCACCTACTTCATGCCTGCCTTCGTTCAATCCTTATGACTGTCTTGAGAGACAGGAAGTGGAGGTGGCAGATGTGATAGGATTGTGGGGTTTTTATTTATTTATTTTAAAAGTAGAATCTACATGATTTCTTCAGTACCTATTTGTGGATTCCATGGATAATAGCAAACACATATAGCATGTTTCTGGCACCATTCTCAGCACTTCACTTCTTACTCAGCACTTTACTTGAGTCTTGTGCTGCCTCCTCCATACAGGACCCTTTGATTGCCTCCCCGTCTCCCCTCATGCTCCTAGAGGGTTATCTCTTCTCTCTTCTTTGAAAGATTTTATTTATTTATTTTTGGAGAGGGGAAGGGAGGGAGAAAGAGAGGAGAGAGAAATGTCAATGTGTGGTTGCCTCTTGCATGCCCCCAACTGGGGATGCTGGCTGGCAACCCAGGCATATGCCCTGACTGGGAATCCAACTGACAACCCTTCGGTTTGCAGGCCAGCACTTAGTCCACTGAGCCACACCAGCCAGGGCTAGATCTTGTCTGTGCCTTAGGCTGCACTGCTTGCATCAGAGAATGTACTGCCTTTTGCCTCTGATCAGGCCTGGCTGGGCCTGCCTCAGTCTTCCTTACAGCTGGTGAATGGAGCCACCATATCCCCTTCCTCCCCCGGCACACCCCCATATTCAGCCAGCTTGATCCCGCGTTTCACTCTGGTCTCTGTTCAGATGTCACCTCCTCAGAGAAGCCTTCCCGGGTCATCTCTGTCCCCTCAGCTTGACTTATTTTGCTCCACAGCATTCCTATTACATATTACTTTGCTTAGCTGTTTATTGTCTGTCTCCTTTTGGAGAGATTGAGCTCCGTGGCAGCATGGACGTGCCTCCAACACAACTGTACATCCGAATCCCCATTTTACAGATCTAAACACTATAACCAGGCCTGGAACATAGCAGGTTTTCCTGTTTCAAGGACTATTTGTTGAATGAATGCTTGTCCCACGGCTGAAGAGGCAGGGAGCGCACCACGCCGCCCTCTGGTGGCAAATGGAAAACTTGCACCGCGGAAGTCAGCCTGCTTGGCTCTCAAATTTCTACCAGATCATGCAGTCTAATAATTATGGACTAATGCTAGATTTTTAACTCCATTCTATACATACACACAAAGTATTTTTGTGATTATTTTTGAACTTTCAAATGTTATTTTCAAAATTCTTAAAAACATTGTGTAAACGAGGGCATAACAGTCAACATTTTGGAAAACTCACAAATCCCCAGTGGAAAACTCCATGTAATCAGCACCCTGGGGAAGAAACAGGACCTACAAGGTCCCCAGGACTGCCCTGCAGGCCCCCTTTGTTCACTCTCCCCCTGCATAATCATCCTGAATTCTAACAGCAGAGACTGATCTTGCCTGTTCTAGAATTTCATACAAGTGGAATGATGCATGTTTGTGAGATTCGTCCACGTTGCATGCAGATAGAGACGGTCCATTTTTAGTGCTGGATAACATTCCATGATGTGAAGGCACTACCACCCGTGTGAACTGCTGATGGGAACACCAGTTGTTTTCAGTTTGGGGCTGTGTTCAATTGGTAGGGCTGCTGTCACTAAGTAGCACAGCCTGGGGACTTAAACAACAGAAATTCATTTTCTTGTAACTCTGGAGGCTAGATGTCTGAGATCAAGGTGGCATCAGTGTTGGTTTCTTCTGAGGCTTCTCTCCCTGGCTTCCAGATGGCTGCCTTCTCCCTGTGTCCTCCCAGGGTCTGCCCTCTGTGCGGGTCTGTGTCTTAATCTCTTCTTCTTTGTTTCAATCCTCTCCCGAGGATATGGTCATTGAATTTAGAGAGAGGGAAAGGGGGAGAGGGGACATCAATGTGAGGGAGAAACATCAATCAGTTGCCTCTTGTACGCACCCTGACCAGAAATTGAACCCACAACCTAGTTAGGTACTGTGATCAGGAATCAAACCCTCAACCCTTTGATGTATGGGATGACTCTTCAACCAACTGAGCCACCTGACCAGGGCCTTAATCTCTTCTTACAAGGACACCAGTCATAGTGGATTAGGGCCCATCCTAATAACCCCATTTTCACTTAACTTCCTTGGTAAAAGGCTTGGGTCCAAATAAGGTCACATTCTGAGGTATGGGGGTTTGGATGTCAACATATACATTTTAAGGGAGGTGGCAAACACAAATCAGCCCATAAGAGAGGCTGTAACGTTAAAGCATCTACAGACATTCTGGTACACACCATGTCTTTTGGTGAACATGGCCACGCATTTCTCTTGTGCAAATGCCTCGGAGTGAACTGGCCAGCTCATGGGGTATAAGCATGCGTGAACTGGAGCAGGACTGCCAAACAGTTCTCCAAGTGGCTGAAGTGTATTCCATTCTAACCCCTGGCATGGATGAGGGTTTCGGTTGCTCCGTATTCTTGTCAGCACTTGATAGTGTCAGTCTCTTGAATTTGAGACATTATGTGGTTGGTAAACACAAAATATTATTTGCATTTTTTTATTTTTAGAGAGGGGAGAGGAGGCAAAAAAAGAGGGAGAGAAACATCAATGTGTGGTTGCCTCTCATGCACCCCCCACTGGGACCTGGCCTGCAACCCAGGCATATGCCCTAGGCTGGGAATTGAACTGGCAGCTCTTTGGTTCATAGACTGGTGCTCAATCCACTGAGGCACAACAGCCAGGGTTATTTGCATGGTTTTAATAGAGCCTGAATTTCCCAAGGATGCAACTACTTCCTTCTAAGGAAAACTGTGGCATGTTTTGTTCACAGGGGTGCTCTGGCTGGTGTGGCTCAGTTGACTGAGCGATGGCCTGCGGACCAAAAGGTTGCTGGTTCAGTTCCCCATCATGGCATCTGCCTGGGTTGCAAGCCAGGTCCCCAGCTGAGGGTGTGCAAGAGGCAATTGATCAATGTTTCTCTCCCTCATTCCTCCTCCCATCTCTCTAAAAATAAAATACTTAAAAAAAGAAATCAGCCCTGGCTGGAGTAGCTCAGTGGATTGAACACGGGCTGTGAACCAAAGTGTCACAGGTTCGAATCTCAGTCAGGGCATATGCCTGGGTTGCAGGCCATGGCCCCCAGCAACCGCACATTGATGTTTTTCTCTCTCTCTCTTTCTCCCTCCCTTCCCTCTCTAAAAATAAATAAATAAAATCTTAAAAAGAAAAAAAAAGAAAAGAAATCAACTAGGGGCTATGCACCATTTCTGGTAACCCTGTCCCCACTGCAACTCCACTCTAGACATCAAAATCACATCAAAGTGTTTCAGCCCTGGCTGGGGTCGCTGGTGGTTCCGTTCCCAGTCAGGGCGCATTCCTGGGGTGCAGGCCAGGTCCTCAGTGTGGGGCTCATGAGAGGTAACCACACATTGATGTTTCCCTCCCTTCCCCTCTCTCTAAAAATAAATAAATAAAATCTTTTTAAAAATTCAAAGTGTTTCACTACAGCCTGTGTCAATCTACTGTCCTGGCTGCTGCGTTCACACGCGCCCACATGCACACACACCCACGTGCACACAGAGCCCCTTCTCAAAATCTCAGCTGTAACCAGAGGGTGTCGACCATATTCCATTGGCGCTTTTTCAAATTCCCTTACACTCAAACACATTCATTACAAGTAGGTAAAAGCATTTGACCATTTATCTTTTCCAGGGTGGTTGTGCTAGTGCCTTTGTACATGTTTTGCTTTATTATAAATTACTTTCATTTCTCCTTTATGTTACAGTTAGATTATTATATTGATTTTTACAATGATATATGCTAGTGGGACATACTATCCATGCATTTCATTTCGGGAGAGTAAAAGGAGTGCTAGGAAAATCGCTTTTGTTGTAAAGGGCGTTTGGGAAACCATGGGGCTGGGATCCACTGACCCAATGGGCTGGGGAGATTGTGAGTGCTCCAGGAGGTCAGGCTGCTTCAGTTGTTCATTACATACTGAGAGCTACTGTGTGCACAGCCCTGGGCTCTTCTGGGCTGGGGACACAGTGTTGACACAGACAACCCAGCCCTGCCCCTGCAGGGCTCAGAGTCTGGGGGTATACAAGCCCATTCCCCAACAATGAGGATGCTGAATGGGCTGGCCTGGGATGAAGGAATGTAGCAGAGGTAGGACAGCCCAGAGGGCCATCTGCCCATTTGCAGTCAGGGAGGGCTTCCTGGAAGAGGTGATGATATCTGAGCTAAGTCTTCAGGATAAAGAGGACTTAACTAGAAGAAAAGGCTAGAAGGGTATCCCAAGCAGGAGGAACAGCCTGTGCTGAGGCCCAGACAAGAGGGAGAATGTGTTGTCTTCAAGGAACGAAAAATACTGTGCCCTGGGCAGCCTCCTTCTGTCTGAAGTGGAGGCTTTACAGTGAGGCTGCTGGGCCCTCCCTTCCATGACTGTCCAATGCCCTGGGAGGCCCTGGAATTTTCTCTCATATTCTTTTGTTCTTTTTTTTTAAAGATTTTATTTGTTCATTTCTTCTTTTTTAACTTTCTCTTTTTTTAAGATTTTATTTATTTTTAGAGAGGGAAGGGAGATAGATAGATAGATAGATAGAATATCAATGTGCGGTTGCTGGGGTCATGGCCTGCAACCCAGGCATGTACCCTGACTAGGAATCGAACCTTCGACACTTTGGTTTGCAGCCCGCACTCAATCCACTGAGCTACGCCAGCCAGGGCTTATTTGTTCATTTCTAAAGAGAGGGGAAGGGAGGCAGAAGGAGATGGATAGAAACATCGATGTATTGGATGTGCAAGAAAAACATCAGTGTGTGGTTGCCTCTCATGCGCCAACTAGGGACCTGGCCTGCAATCCAGGCATGTACCCTGACTGGGAATCAAACCAGTAACCTTTTGATTTGCACACCAGCCTTCAACCCACTGAGCCACACCAGCCAGCACATGTTTGTTTTCTTCAGGAGGGTTTCCAAATTGTGTAAACTTCAGGCCCTATATAACCTGGGTCCACCTCTGTTCCTTTTGGCTTTATAGTAAATTAACCTTTGATCCAGCAATTTGTCTTTTTAGAAGTCACAAACGGTCTCCATTTATTGAGAACTTACAATTTTTCAGGCCTTGTGCCAGGCACTTTATATGCAGTAACTCACTGATCATTGAATTCTGCACAACAGACTAGAAGGGAGGTGTCACAATGTCTGTTTCACAGACGAAACAGCCGAAATCCAAAAAAGTGTCCTACATTCCCCAAGGTCACAGTCAGTAAGTGACAGAGCCAGAATACACACCCGTGCCTCCTGGCTTCAGAAGGTCCACACTCCACAGTCTTCACCATAACATTGTGAGTTCTCTTTGAGCAAAGTTATGGATCATATACCCAGAAAGACGTGTGCTTCCAGAAGTTCAAGGCAGCATCGTGGGCAATCTCCCCTAACTGGGAACTACTCAGACATCCGTGAGGCCAGGTGGAGCAAATTATGGCCATCTGCAGGACAGAACATTACCCAGCAGTTTGAAAGCTTGTGAACTTTCCCTTGTTAGGTTAAAGATATAGAATTTCAGTCTTTTTATTTTTATTAACAAACAGCCATCTTTTTTTTAAGTTTTTTTTTAGACTTCATTTATTTTTAGAGAGGGAAGGGGAGGAGAAGGAGAGAGAGAGGGAAAGAGAGAGAGAGAGAAACATCAATGTGCGGTTGCTGGGGGCCATGGCCTGCAACCTAGGCATGTGCCCTGACTGGGAATCGAACCTGTGATGCCTGGTTCACAGCCCGTGCTCAATCCACTGAGCTATGCCAGCCAGGGCTAGAATTTCAGTCTTTTTTAAAAGAGACCTTATTTATTTGTTCAGAGACATGGGAAGGAAGGGAGAAAGAGAAACATTGATGTGAGATAGAAACATCAATCAGTTGCCTTCTGCACATCCCCAACCCAGGACCCAATCTGCAACCCAGGTGTGTCCCCTGACTACAATCGAATCGGTGACCTTTTGCTTTTTGGGACGATGCCCAACCAACTGAGCCACACCGATCAGGGCCACCTTCCATGTTTTAAGTTGCAAAATATAAGTACAGTACTGGCAACCTCAAGAAATCTGGTCTGCCCATTTATAACTGTCATCACCTCCTATATGTTTTACAGAGCTTTTATTATTGTTTACAATCATTGGTTTATTACATCTTAAGTTGTGGTTAATGCATAATCTCCTGGACTCTGCAGCCAAATCCAGGTGATTCGTAGCTTCTTTCAGTTCCTGCAATACACCAAGCTCACTCACCATAGGGCCTTTGCTCAGGCTGTGTGCCCTTTGCCTGGACAGCCACCCCCTATCACCCTCAGGCCTCTCCTCCCGCCCGTCGTACAAGGCCTCGCACACATTTCTGTTAACAGTTCCCGGTTATTTCGCATTTTCTTGTGCCTTCCCACGTGAGAGTAGGCTGGGGTCTGCCTCATTCATCTCTTTGACACCCCCATTTCTCCCAGCACAAGCCTGGCAGGTCAGGCTTCCAGGAGTCATTGACCAGTGCCTGGCACGGACCTAGTTATAGGAACCAGGAAGTAGGGGGAGCATGTAGAGGCCAGAGAGGAAGGATGGTGTCTCCATTCTCTAAAAGAAGCTAATCCAGGCGGAAGGAAGTTGAACAAACTTGCTGAACACCCTTGAGGACCAGCTGCACCCACTTCCGCGTCCACCCGTGAGGGCGCGGCGCCTTTAAGGATCCCGGAAACGGGTCGCAGGACCGGAAGTCGTTCTCTTTATTTCCCCTCTTCACGTGGTGCGGGTGGGAAGTGACGCGCGCGGCCCGGGAGCTGCGGACGCGGAGGCCGACGGAGCCGGAGTCGCAGACGCTGCGGGGTCTCCGGGACAGGTGACCGGGAAAGGGTCCGAGAGCGCGCCTGAAGAGGGCGGGGCCTGACGCTCCACGTGGGGGGAGCGAGCGCGGGCTGGGGAACGCGCAGCCCGCGGGGGCGGGGTCAGGGTACTCTGCGGGGGGCGGAGACAGGACGCCCACATGGGAAGCTAGAGGGGCGCTGGCGGGGCGGGACGTTAGCGGGTGGGAAGGGCCTGCGCGTGGGTGGGCAGCTGGGGGTGGGGCCAAAAAGTTGTGCTCGTGCTGGAGGTGGGGCCAAAATTGCCCCGAGAGCTAGGGGGCGGGGCCTGTAAGCTGGCGGAAAACACGGGAGGCGGGCCAGAAACTTTTGCCTAATCTGGAGGTGGGTCCGGATTGTTGGTGGGGCAGTCGGGGCGGATCTAGAGGCTGACGTAAAGGGGAGGGCGGGGTCAAAGTTGCGGTGATCCATGGGCGGGTCCAGAGTCCTGGAGGGGCATGCTGAAGTGGAGCCAGAAAGTTTTGCCGAAACCAGAGGCGAGGTCGGAGCTTTGGCCTGGAAGCCGGCATCCTAGTCTGAATCTTGGCTGGGGTGTCCGGGGCGAGGCCAGATGTAGACGCAACGAGGCGGCGGCGGGAGCCATGGGGCATAACCAGAAAGTCGTTGGGCAAATGGGAGGCGTGGCCAGAGCGATAGCTGGCGAGCCGGGGCGGGCCAGAGTAATGACGCGAGGAGGGGGCGGGTTCCAACTGTTGCTTAGGGACCAGGGGGCGGGTCCAGAGGATTGGCTTGGAAAGTCAGAACGGGGCTACCTCAATGACGCATGTGTGGGCGGGGCCAGAAAGTTTGTTCTGGCCTGGGGGCGGGGCCGTGGCGTTTCCTGACTGGGTAGAAGCTGGAACTTCTCCCTGGAAAGCCACGGGCTGGCGGGGAAGTTTTGTCTGCATCGGGGCTGGGAGAATTTTCACTGGGGCGTTCGGGCCAGGCTCGGGGAGCCTCGCCAGTGGGTACCAAACCTGTTTTGAAATCTTTGCACTGGGGCAGTGGCACTTTCTGGGGATGGTGGGCACGTGGCTAGGACAGCCCTGAGGGAGGCATGGGTTTAGGATGTTCTTTGAAGGTCAGGGCAGCCTCTAGGAGTGGCGTTCCAGCTTTCTATTTTTTTGAGTGTGGGGTTATGGGATGTTTCTGAACCTTTCCTGGGAAAGAGGTGGACCTATAATGTTCACAGGGAGGTGGGCCTGAAACTTCCATGTACAGGTTCGGGTGAGAGCATGTAGTGAAAACTTTCTTTAGATGGAGGCCCGTGTTCAAACTCTCAGCACAGGATTGTAGGGGCTGGACTAGGAAACTTCGTTTGGAAGGAAGCAGCATTAGATGGGTTGTTTTTGGTTTTTGTTATAGCGGTGGAGTGGAGCCAGAATTTTCCCAAGGTGGGTGTGACTCCAGTGTTTACTTGGAAATGGGTGGGTCTAAAGGTTAACTGGGGCTGGAGCCTAAATTTTCCAGGTAAGGGGGCCAGCTAGTATTTCATGAAGAGCACTTGAGAGTGAGGACTAGATTTCTTTTGTGGTACAGGTGTGTGTGTAACCCAGGATGGGAGAGAGGAAGCAGATTGGCGGGGCGGGGGCATTGGCCATAGTTTTTCTGTTCCTTTTGCCCTTAGGAACCCCCAGTGCTGTGTGCTGATTCTTCAGGGAAGTTTTACTGGAACCCTGGCCCCAGCCAGTGAGCAGAATGGTGAGATAGCAAGTCTGGAGTTTGAGTTCTGGAGCAGGGGCTTGGGAGGAGGGGACCCGGGTGCCAGAATCAGCCTCTGGATTGAATGTCATTGGGATGGGTATAGGTTTTTCTTACAGTCTCTCAGTGGTTTTCCTATCTCAGTCAGCCACGCTGGATCTGAAATCAAAGGAAGAGAAGGATGCTGAATTGGACAAGAGGATCGAGGCTCTTCGGCGGAAGAATGAGGCCCTCATCCGGCGCTACCAGGTGCCCTAGCCCCGCCCTGGGAGACCCCATCCCCTCTCCTCCCCGCAGTGAGTTTCCCTCACCTCTCCCTTCCTTCAAACCTTTTCATGGTTCCCCTTCACTCTCCGGATAAAAGCCAAAGGCCTTAGCCTGCCATTCTTTCCTTCATGCCATCATTCCATCATTCATTCAACAAGGCCTTCACAGTACCAGGCCCTGTGCCAAGTGGTGCTGGGGAGACAGCTGTGACTGAGACAGCCCTGTCCCTCCAGGGTTGACAGTCCAGTGGGGGCACAGATCTGTCTTTGGTCAGCGATGACCCAGGGTGGGCAAGGCTGGGATGGGGGAGTTAAGAGGTCTTTGGGAACCCAGAGGGTGTACTTCCCCCAGCCGGCAGGATATTAGGGAGGGCTTCCTGGAGGAGGGGATTCTGAGACCTGAAGGGGGAACATACACTAGCCAGTTGAAAAAGAATGCAGAACATATTTTAAACAGAGGAAACAGTTTGTATAGAAACTTGGAGTTTAAAGTTAGAATGTCAGTTGGGGATGTTGACCTGGAGAGGGCAGCAGGGGCCAAGCTGAGAGATTGGACTTTTTCTGGAGGGTGCTGCACGACCATGGAGGACTTTGAGAGGAGTGGGGCCAGGTCAGAATAGCTTTTTAGGATGGCTCCTCTGGCACCCCTGTGGTGGTGGATGGGAGGAGGCAATAGTGGAGACCAGAGCCCAAGGAGGAGCCTGAGGCTGGGACCTTGGGGGGAGAGGAGGCGCCTGTTTGGGTCAGGGCTGTTGGTAGGGACTCAGGGACCTCAGTGATGGGAGGTGGGGAGGAGGGCAGAGAGTACAGGACAAGGCCTAGGTCCTTGCCAGAGGAAAAAGAGTAGGCTGTGGGGCTGTCCCTGAGAGGAGGGACTGGGAGGAGGGGTTTCATTCATTCATTCATTCATTCATTTAAAAAATCATATTGAGTTTCTGTTGTATGTCAGGCAGTGTTCTAAGTTTGGGTATACATGAGTGAACAAAGCAGATAGAAGCCCTGTCCTCTGGCAGATTCTGTTGCAGGGGGACGGAGACAATAGGCAAAATATACATAACGCTAGGTATGCATGGGGGAGGGGCAAGAGAATGGCAGGGGAACTGGTTTCTATAAGCTTGTCAGGAGAGGCCGCCCTGAGAGGGGGAACAATTGAGCAGAGACCTGGAGAAAGTGAAAGACTAAAGAATCTCTGGGGGAAGAGTGTTCCTGGCAGAGGGAACAGCAGGTACAAAGGCCCTGAGGCAGGTCTGAGCAGATCAGACCATAGGCTGTGGGGGAGCCTGTGGCTCTTACTCACAGACAGGCAGGTACCATGGGAGGGTCCTGAGCAGGTGAGTTGTGTGCTGCTGCTTTGGGGAAGATACCAAACTGGCCAGCTTACCCATCTAGAGCTCAGGAGAGAGACCTGGGCTGGGGCCAGACTTGGGAGAAATTCAGGGGGCTGTGGGAGTCTGCCATGCTCAGGACCCTGACGCTCGCCTACCTCTGGTGTCCGCTCCTAGGAGATTGAGGAGGACCGTAAAAAAGCAGAACTCGAGGGTGTAGCTGTGACAGCTCCCCGGAAGGGCCGCTCGCTGGAGAAGGAGAATGTGGCAGTTGAGGTGGTGAGTTCCACACCAGTGTGGGGGACGCCTGAGGACAGGGTGAGGGAGAGAGCTGATCCCTGAAAGCCCTCCCAGTTGCCCCAGGCCTGTGGGTGGCATTCATCCTGGCAGCTGCCCCTAGCCGTCCAGTCCCCCTGCCTCAGTAACTGGACTTTTCCTCTCTCCTGCCTTCTAGGAGAAGAACCAGGGTCCCTCCCGCAGGACTCCTGGGACCCCCCGGCCTCCAGGGCCCAGCAGGGGAGGCCGGACTCCCCCTCAGCAGGGAGGCCGGACAGGCATGGGCCGGGGGTCCCGC
The DNA here is from genome assembly GCF_004126475.2 of Phyllostomus discolor. Lineage (NCBI taxonomy): Eukaryota > Metazoa > Chordata > Mammalia > Chiroptera > Phyllostomidae > Phyllostomus > Phyllostomus discolor. Next base: position 18,368,345 of record NC_040914.2, read on the forward strand.
AGCTGGGAGGACAGTCCGGGGGAGCAGCCCCGAGGTGGAGCTGGGGGCCGTGGCCGGCGGGGCCGAGGCAGAGGGTCCCCTCATCTCTCTGGAGGTGGAGATGCCTCAGCTGCTGACCGCAAATCCAAGGTAGGAGCCAGAAGGGGCCAGAGACCTCAGCCTGAGGCTCTCCATTGTCATTCGTCCCTCTTCCTACTGTCAAAGGGACCGCTTGCCCAGTTGTCCATCCTTCTGTGTCTCTGCCTCGATTTCAGTCCCTCCATCTGGCTCTTTCTCTCTCACTTCCCTGACCAGTGCTTGTGTGGACTCTCCCTGGCTCTTCCCACCTGCCTTCCTCCCCTCCCCCACCTCTTCCTTCTCTTGCCAGCACTGTCCATGTGTCTGTCTCTGTCGGGCTCTGTGTGTCTGCATTCTCCGTCCAGTGCATGTGCTTTCTCTCATCTGTCTCGCTCCCTGCATTTGTTTGTGGGGAGCAGTGATGCTCTTTTTTTTTTCTTTAGATTTTTTAAAAATGTTTTTTTAGAGAGGAAGGGAGGGAGAAAAAGAGGGAGAGAAACATCAGTCAGTTGCCTTCCGCACGCCCCTAGCGAGGGGCCTGGCCTGCAATCCAGGCATGTGCCATAACTGAGAATTGAACCAGTGACCTTTTGGTTTGTGGGATGATGTCAGCCCACTGAGCCACACCAGCCAGGGCACAGCAGTGACGTTCTTATTGTAACTACTCCCACTGCTCTGACACACAGGCTCGCAGGGTGGGAGACTGTGTACATAGTGGCTCGGAGCCCCCCATGCACTTGGGGTCACCCCAGTTCTATTTGTTCCTTGTCCTTGGGTAGCTCATTTCCCCTCTGGAAGCTTCTGGGTGCTCACTCTTAAGTGGGAAGAGTATCTGGTTTAAAGGTTACTATAAACATTCTATGACATCAGACATTGAAACCCTCAGAGTAAGTGCTGAAGGAACGGGGCTCATGGGTGTTTATCATTTGCGTATGCTAAGCTGCTATAACAAAAAGGCCGCAGTTAAATGAAGTGGAAGTGTGTTTCTCTCTTGTGTGCCGAGCTCTGGCAATGAAAGTGTCACCTCGAGCAGCTTGGCTGTGTGCTCGTGTAAAATTCGGTTACCGTGGAGGAAGGGGAGGATGGATTGTTGGGGGGTGGTCACCAAGCCATCTGCCCAGGTATCACTGTGGTTATTGTCATCATTACTGTAGCAGCCGTGGTGCATCTGGGTCCCCCAGCCCCTCCCAGGTTCCATGTTTTGCTAGAAAGAGTCCCAGCTGAGCTTTATTACAGTGAAAGACTCCAAAGCAAATCAGCAAAGGGGAGAAGTGCATGGGCTGCCCTCTGGGGAGGCCCGCTCGCCCAGTGGGGTCAGATAGGTCGCATTTAATTGCTCAAGCACTGAGCTGTGACAGTGTACCTGAAAGGCCGCCTTCCAGGGACTCAGTAGAGACCTAGTGTCCAGGTTTTTATTGGGGGCTGGCCATGTAGGTCCCCTTTGATTGTTGTATATCCAAATTCCCAACCCCAGAGTGGCGTTCAGCATGCACCACAGCGTTGGTACAAACTATGGAGGCGCGGTGAGCCCCCTATCATGAACTTGCCTGAGAACGCGGTGGAGCCAAATTCCCAGACCCCGGCCAAGGGCTGGCCTTTAAAGCAGCAGACACTCAGGCCGGTCATGTTAACTCTAAAGCACAGAGAGCTGAGTGGTTCTTTCTGACACCGGTGTCTCTCCCGCCCCCAGGAGTGGGAGGAGCGGCGCAGGCAGAACATCGAGAAGATGAATGAAGAGATGGAGAAGATTGCGGAGTATGAGCGCAACCAGCGGGTCAGTGCCAGGGTGTCCCCCACGTGGGGCAGAGCTGTCTGGGCCAGGTGAGCCTGCCAACCCCTGATCGATTCCCGTGCCCTCAGGAAGGCATGCTGGAGCCCAACCCGGTGCGGAACTTCCTGGATGACCCCCGGCGGCGTGGAGGGCCCCAGGAGGAGCCTGAGCGGGACCGAAGGGAAGGCAGCCGCCGGCACGGGCGCAACTGGGGTGGTTCTGACTTTGAGCGGGTGCGCTGTGGACTGGAGCAGGAGCGGCAGGTGGGTGCTGCAGCCGGACTCTCACTTCAGCAGCGAAGGTTCCTGCGTGTGCGCTGAACGCCAGGCACAGTGGCGAGCGGGACAGACAGGGCGAGGCAGCCACTCTTTCACCCTAAATTGCTTGTTGGTTCTGGAGCCAGGACCACTGCTTTCTTTTGGCGATGTCCTCTCATTCCTAATATTAGTAATATTTACTGCCCCTTGGGGTGCCAGGCACTGTCCCAGGTGCTGGGACAAAGGGATTTTTTTTTTAAGATTTTATTCATTCACTTAGAGAGAGAGGGTAAGAGAGGGAGAGAAACATTGATATGTGAGAGAAACATCGATTGGTTGTCCCTCATGTGCCCCCTGCTAGGGACCTGGCCCGAAATCCAGGCATGTGCCCTGACTGGAAATCGAACCAATGACCTTTTGGTTCACAGGCTGGTGTTCAACCCACTGAGCCACACTAGGCAGGGCGGGCCAAGGGTTTTAAACAGGCAAACCCTGGCTCTAATGAAATTTATTCTGGTGAAAGATAAATGAATGGATATATAATGAGATGTCAGGTGATACCAAATGTTGTGAAGAAAAATCTGGCAGGGTGAGGAGATAGATCTGGGAAGGCTTCTCTGAGGAGGTGCCACATAAGGAGACCTGGTTCTTTTTTTTTTTTTTTTAAGATTTTGTTTATTTATTTTTAGAGAGGGAAGGGAAGGAGCTAGAGAGAGGGAGAGAAACATCAATGTGCGGTTGCTGGGGGTCATGGCCTGCAGCCCAGGCATGTACCCTGACTGGGAATCGAACCTGTGACACTTTGGTTCGCAGCCCACGCTCAATCCACTGAGCTACGCCAGTCAGGGCAGGAGACCTGGTTCTAATTGCTGCCTGTGTGACCTTGGGCAGGTGGCTCTACCTGAGCTTGGAGGACTTGGGGTAGAGCGGGGCAGGTGGCAGAACAGGGCCCTGACTGCCTGTCTGCTGTGGGACAGGGCCGCCGGGCCGGCCCGGGCAGTGCCGGCGACATGACCCTGTCCATGACGGGCCGAGAGCGGTCGGAGTACCTGCGCTGGAAGCAGGAGCGGGAGAAGATCGACCAGGAGCGGCTGCAGCGGCACCGCAAGCCCACTGGCCAGTGGCGGCGGGAATGGGATGCCGAGAAGACTGATGGGATGTGAGTGTCATCCCTGCTCGCCCCTGTTTGGCCCCTTGACCTTGGCCCTGACTTCCACCTCCTTTGACTGGCTCTGGTGTCTCACTCCAGGGATCAGCTAGCAGTGGTTACGGCAGCACTGCCTGACCACCAGGTCTCAGTGGCGCATAAAAGCATTTCTTCCTGTGTGCATGGGTCAGCCGGGTCTAGCTAACCCAGGCCTGACTGTCCGCTGCAGGCCCGGGAGGGCTCGGCTTCTCAGAGCAGGTCAAACTCGGTTCTGCTGCACACGTGTTCTTCCTGGGGTCCAGGCTGAGGGGGGCAGCAGCCTGGGGAGGAGCAGGTCGTGACTCTGGTGGACGTTCAGGAGGGAGAGCGGGCACACTTCCCCATTCCATTAGCCAGCAGACCTAGCGTCTCCAGGGTAGGAACTTAACCTCCATCTCTAGTGGGTAGCACGGTGTGATTCCAGGGCCGAAGGCGTGGATGTCAGTTGTCAAGCATGGAGGGCAGGAAGAATTGCCAGCGGTGATTACACCTTTGCACCCTCCCTTCAGCCTGCTCCTCTGTGTCGACCAACCCAAACCCCTTGCCGCGGCAGCGTCGTTACCCTCGGGTCTGACTCTGTGCCCTTTCAGGTCCAGGAAAAACCCAGTTATTCAAACTTAAAGCAAAGGTATATTTTTGTTGTTGACAGGACAAACTTCCATATCAAATAGACGGAGAAGTTTCTGAAAGAGCCAAAGAAAGTCAGTCTTAAGATCAGCAGCTGTAGTTTTGATGCCAGCCTCTGTCCTTTGCTGCATTGGAACGTTTCACACCTGGAAGTTTTATTGTTGACGCAGACTTGAGAACGCAGGGGACCTTACTAGTGTGCCTGGCAGTCAGAGCGTTTATTTTTGGGTGGGAGCTAAGCATATCTTACATGCAAGCGTAAGATATACAAGGTGGGGCAAAAGTAGGTTCACAGTTGGGCATACGTGAAACAATCTATTCTTGTGTTGTTATTTATTAATTATTTTATTATTTTTTATACAAACAACTGTGAACCTATTGTTGCTGTAACCTGCATTTTATTGTTGCCAATCTTCCTAAAATGTAGGCAGCTTTTGGGGAGTTGTCCTCAGGGGTTAGGAATGAGAAATTGCCCTGAAGGGTGTGGCTCAGTGGGTTGGGCGTTGTTCTGCGAAGTGATAGGTCACCGGTTCAATTCCTAGTCAGGGCACCAAGGAAAAATCAACAACAACAAAAAAACCCAAAAAGAAATTGTTTTTCTTTCTTTCTTTTTTTGAAGAGAGGGAGAGAAACATCAGTGTGTGGTTGCTTCTTACATGCCCCCCACTGGGGACTTGGCCTGCAACCCAGACATGTGCTCCAGCTGGGAATCAAACCAGTGACCCTTTGGTTCGCAGGCTGGTTCTCAATCCACTGAGCTATACCAGCCAGGGCTGTTTTTCTCCTGTGTCCCCAAAGCAGCCTGTACCAAGTCTCATTAACACGTGCACACTGACTTTGTTAGCACGTGTTTTTTGAGTCCTTTCCATGTGTCACAGCAGGTTTTAGGTGATGGGGATACAGCAGTGAATAAAACACTTCTGGCTTCATGGAACTTGGAGACTAGTGGGGAAGACAGGTCATGAGTAGATCTAATGTCAGGTGGAGGAATAATGAAGCAAAGGGATGGAGGCTGTTGTTTTAAACCTGGGTAATGTATATAATAAGATAAAATTGTTTTATTTCTTTAAATTCTTTTTAAAATATTTTATTTGTTGATTTTTTTAGAGGGGAAGGGAAGGAGGAAGAGGGGGAGGGAAACATCAATGTGTGGCTGCCCCTCAAGCACCCCCTACTGGGGACCCACCCTGCAAGACAGACATGTGCCCTGACTGGGAATCGAACCGGTGACCCCTTGGTTCTCAGACTGGCACTTGACACACTGAGGGCAAGATACGGTTATTTTAGATGGGGATTTAGGAAGGCCTCTGAGCTGAGGTCTGAAGGAGGTGAGGGAGCAGGCCATTGAAATATCTGGAGAAGAGTGTCCCAGCAGCAGCAGGTGCAAAGGCCCTGAGGCAGGGGTCCCTCGTAGTAGAACCTGCTTAGCTGGGACAGTGGGAGATAATAATAGGAAATGAGGCCAGACAGGAAGCGAGGGATCATGTACTTCCCAAATTTTTTTCCAGAGGGTTCAAATACTGAATTTCTTCGTTCTGTATTTGTCATGTGATGTCAGACTTGCCTCTTGTCCATCACCTGCTCCTGTCCCCCTTCTAATTGGTGGCCCCCGTTCGGTTGAACATCTCTTCTCCTATGATCTTGATTCCCTTTCTTGCTTCCCCCAACTGTCTGCTCACCTTTTTTCTCTCTCCCCAGGTTCAAGGATGGCCCAGGCACTGCTCATGAACCAGCCCACCGCTACGGTGAGTGGGTGTCCCTGGGTGGGGTGAGGCAGCTGGCTGGGTCAGATGTGGGGGGTGGTTTGTGCCATGTTCTCTACCCCTCACCCCTCCTGCGTTCTGTTGCAGATGACCAGGCCTGGGCCCGGCCCCCCAAGCCCCCCACTTTCAGGGAGTTCCTGTCCCAGCACAAAGCTGAGGTCAGCCGCAGGAGGAGGAAGGGCAGCCGACCCCAGGCCAAGGCGGTGCCTCGTGCCTACAGGTGGGGGCGCCATTCCCTGCGCATGCACACACCCCCCGGCGGGACTGCGTGGCCCATACTTGCTCGTTCTCCTGCTTGGGTGTTTGTGGGTCTGTGTCTCTCCAGGAACTTGTCTCTCTGTAGGTCAGATGCTTGGTTTGGGGGGTCTCTCCACTTTACCCCATCTCTCCCCTCTTCTTCTCCCACCCATTTCTCCTTCTGCTATCTGGTTCCCCCACCAACTGCCTGTCCCCGACACCCGAAGACACACACCCGCCGTTTCCTCCTGAGTATCCCGTCACACCCATCCTGTATGGAAATCTTGAAACACCTTGCATTCCCTAAGTCGAATTTTGTACCTCTGCTCTGGGAAGGAGTGAGAGGTGGGAAGCCCCTTCCTCCTGTCCCCACCCAGGTCTCACAACCCTTTCCTCTGACCTCCCCAGTGACCATGATGACCGCTGGGAGACGAAGGAGGCAGTGTCCCCAGCTCCCGAGGCCCCACAACACACTCCCTTGGAGGAGACGCCCACACAGGTAAGGTGGCCTTATTTCTGGGGAGGGCGTGGGGGTGCTCGGGGCTCTGCCCTCTCTTCCACCTGCCCTGTGTTCCCCACAGCTGCCTGAGACCCCCGCCCCTGCCCCCCAGCCTCCTGAGGATCAAGGGGAGGAGGACCAGGGGGAGGAGGACCAAGGGGAAGAAGACGAAGGTGAGGATGAGGAGTGGGAAGATGTGAGTGAGGACGAGGAGGACATTGAGGAGGAAGAAGAGGCTGAGGAGGAGGAGGAGGAAGAGCCAGCTCAAGACCACCAACCCCAAGAGTCTGAGCCCACCGGGAACCCCGGCAGCAAGCAGGCCAGCAAAGAGCCCTTCAGGCCCGAGGAGCCCCCGCCAATTCCCCAGGCCCCTGCCACACCTTCCAGCCCCTTCTCGCCCCCTGGGGGCCACCAGCCTGTGTCTGACTGGGGTGAAGAAGTGGAGCTGAATTCTCCCGGAGCCACCCACCCGGCAGATGCCCTCTCTCCGGGTGAGGCCTGGCCCTTCGGATATGCATGAAGCTGTCTGCTTGTGTGTGTGTGTGTCCCAGGGGTGCCTGGGCCGGGGCACCGTGGGGCTGGGCCCTGGGATCCCATGTGCCCCACCACCCTGGCAACTAGGGAGGATCGTGCACACTGCTCTGTGTGCTGTCCTTACCGGCCTTTCCAATGCCTGCCCGCAGACGCCGCCCCTGCTCTGGACGTTCCAGAGCTCCCTCCCCAATAAAGAGTTCACATTCAATGACACTCACATTCCAATGACACTCCCCAGGTGTGCGCTTGAACCCCCCTCTCCATCAGGGCCTTCTGTCTCCGGGTGGGGGGCTACGTGGAAGGGGAAGGGCTTGACTGGGCCTCCTCCTTCTCCAGGAGGTGACCAGCCAGCCCCTGCCTCCCTGGAGAGTGCGCCTAGCCTCCCTGGAACCCAGAAAGCTGAAGAGGAGGGGTCTGAGGCAGCTCCAGGTGGGGGAGCCCTCGGGCCCTGGAGGTGGCTGCCTGCCTTCCTCTTTCTCCGGCTGAGGGGAGGGGGCGGAGGATGGAGTGGGGCTGGGCTCCATCACGGCTGTGTGCTGTAGCCACTGGTGGGGGGCGGGGTGGCGCTGGAACAGGGACCAAGGTCGGGGGTGGAGCTAAGGCTTGGAGTTCTGGGGCCTAGCGACTGGGGGCGGGGCTCTGGGGGTGAGGAGGTGGGGCCATAACGGCGTTAGAAATTAGAGGTGGTCCTGGAAGGGGTTTTCCGAAGTAACGCAAAGGCTAAGAGTGGGAACTAAGGACGGGAGTAGAAGTCAAAATAGGTTTTTTTTTAAATGGGGAGGGGCAGCGTAATGGCTTTAGCTGTGAGCTGGGTTAGATTTTCGAGGTGTGACTAAGTGGGGTCAATTGAATAGACCCTGTTAGAATTTGGGGTCTGACGGAGTAAAAGCCAGGGGCAGAACCCCGTTTCTCCACCTCCACCCGATGGAAGCCGGGTTGTAAAGCAGGCACTGCCCTCCCCCCACCCCAGGGGTGGGATTGGGACCTGGGGGCAGAGCCAAAGGGTAGAAGTCAGGAGGTGGGCAGGTGCAGGTGGGCAGTCACAGTGGAGGTAGGTTTAAGCCCGTGAGGCGGGGGTGGGCTGGGGTCGGAGAGGAGCGAGTGTAGGATAGTGGGTGAGGCCAGGGTACCCTAGCGCTTTTGCCATGTGTTGGCCAAGTGATTATGATCTCGCTATACCAATTTATTTTCTTGACTAAAAAGTTCTGCGGCTTCATGAGACCACTGCAAGGATTAAAGGAGACTGAGGCTCCTACACCATTTGGCGCTGGGGTTGGCTGTGGCCAGGCTCAATAGAGATGAGGGGCGGGGCTAGGCGGGAGGAGGGGGCGCGGGCGGGGACTGTTGCCCTCCGCTGACCGCCCCTTCTCTCCGCAGAAGTGGGCCGCGAAGGCCAGGAGACTGCGGAGATCACGGACTTCCAGAGGGTGCGTTTCTGCAAGGTGGTGGCGGCCGCCCCACCACCGGGGGCCGCCCGCTGACTGTGCCCTCCGACTCTGCACTAACTTCCCGCAGCCTCGCTCCTCTGTCCTCTGCTTCTGCCACGCTCCAGCCAGGAGAGGGTTAAATGTAAGGGGGGAGGAGCCAGGGACAGCTAACTGGGGTAGGGTCAGCTCAACAGCCGAGTCTCTCAAATGCGTGGCGCCATGGCACCTGGATGGCTGAGAAGCCTCCAAGTTACCCACCTATGGCGGCCCTGGTGGGTAGGTGCTAGCCTCCGGGAAGAGTTTCCCGCCTCTCGGACATTACATCTAAGGCGTGGCAGCTAGCCCGGGACTCTTCCGAAGGACTTGAATTACTCGGCCACCAGTTGTCTCTATTAAATGCAGCGCTTTCGCTAACCTTTGAACTGTGTTTCAGGCTGGGGTAGGGGGCGGGTGTGTGGCGTTGCTGTGCTTTGCAGGCTTTACCGTCGCGGAAGAGGCGCGAAGAAGGGGGTCTTCCTTCCTCCACCCTCCTGATTTGTCTTCCCTCCCCCCTCCTGCAGGCCTCCCCGAATTCCTGAAGATGCTGCTGGGAGGGCCCTGAAGCTTACCCGCCTTGATGGGGAGGGGGCGGCAGGAGGGGGTTGGTCTGCCTCTCCACGCTGTGCTCTCTACTCCCTGGAGCCCACTCTGAACCCTATGGCTTAGGGAGAGGGAGAAATGGAGGGTGGTGAGGGAAGAGCTGGGGGAGGGGCGTGATTGGAGTGTGAGGTGCAGCTGCAACTTCTGGGTGTGAGTTTACACCTTAGGACACATTTTGGAGAAGGAGGCTGTTTCCGTAATGGGCGTAGTTAGAGTTTCTGGGAGGGCCAGAATGGTGGGCGGGGTTAGGGCTTCCATTGGCATCAGGCTCTGGGGTGGGGCCACGGGAGCCGGTTTGGGTGGGAGTTCCTAACGCTGGTGTAGGGCGCAGCCACCTGTGGAGGGACTGATTAGAATTCCGTGCTGGAACGAGTGGAGTGCAGAGGAGAAAAGGAATAGAGCCTGGAATACAGAAGGTGAAGCGAGGGAGAGAAGAGGACGGAATCAAATGCTGGAGTATAGCCTCATTTTGTGTAAAATCAAGCTGGAACTGGAGTGAGGCTTGCAAGGGTCTAGCGTAGGGATGGGGATCGGAGCATGGCTAGATTACTGGAGGACTGAGTACCGGAAGAGACCGGGGTTAGAGCGCGGAGAGGAAGTCTCAAAAAGAGGACAGAGGAGCTAAGCCTCAGAGCGGGCTTGTATTTAAAAGGCGTGGGTATAATACAGAAGCCTCGCAGTAGTCAGCTGGGCCGACACCTGCCTTTGAGGGGAAAAAATAGGCATTGTAAATCTTGGGCGGGGCCAGGACGGCTTGGTTAAGCCTTAGCTTGATGCTGATTGGCCGGAGGCTGAGGAGGGGCGGGCCTGGAAAGCAGAGTTGGACTGACCCCGAGCAGGCGTGACCTGGCAGGGGAGCAGTTGGACCAGAAAGATTTAGGGCGGAGAGGCAGTCCTCCGAAAGGGGCTGGCCCTAGAGTGTGGGTGGGGTCTGCGCTGCCGCATCACAGGCAAAGTGGGCTGTGGAGATGCGGGGCACGAGCTGCGTGGGCGGCGGTGGCGAGAGCCCGGGTAGTTCAGGGCTGAGCGAAGGCCCGCGGGGTCGCTGGCTGCGCCTGGCCCCTGTCTGCGCCTACTTCCTCTGCGTCTCGTTGGCCGCGGTGCTGCTCGCTGTCTACTACGGTCTCATCTGGGTTCCCATGCGGCCCCACGCGGCCCCCGCAGGCCTGCAGCCGAGTGCGCCCTCCCCTCTGTGCGCTGCCCGCCAGGGTGCGCCGCCTGCACCGGCGCCCGCCGCTGCCTCCGTCTCTTGCCTCCTAGGAGTCCTTGGCGGGCCGCGACCCCAGCTTGAGCTGCCACGCAGCCGCCGCCACAGCGACCCCAGCCACCGCCCAAGCCACCAGATGCCCCGGGAGACGCAGGAAACCGTGGAGGGGCGAGGACCGGGGTAACCATCCCTTCCACCCCAAGTCGGCCGGACCGCCGGCCCTCAAGAGGACGTGCCCCCACCGTGGATGCAGGGTCCAGGCTGGGCCAAGACTCTCTTCATGAAATCGCCTGGTGCCTCTGGAGCTGTCATCCTCACGAATGGGGGGGTGAAGGGGAGCTGGCTCGGGGCCTCGCCCTTCGCAGCATCTCCGGTGTCTGGCTGGGTTCTCCACCATCTGGCAGAACACATCCTGACCTCTCTCTCTCCCCCGACCTTCCCTCCATAGGATCTGAGCACAGAGCCCACAGCCGCCCCCCCCCGCCCCCCCTGGATTGCGGTGTCCTTAGGCTCACCTGCAATAAACTCCTGTCCCAACTGCCTGGTGCTGTCGTCTTGTCTGCAGAGGTGGCTCCCCTCGCCAGTATGTGGGAAGTCTTTCCTGGCGTCTGATCTCTCTCTTTTGCCCTGGGGTGGGCTGAGTGTGTTCACCCCTTTGATAGGGGGTGCCCCTTTTCTTCTCCCGTCGTCATCATGTCGTTTTGGGGTTGGGGTGGGAGAAAGAGGCTTATTTGCAATAGGGTAGCTGAAGGTCAGACAGTATGAAGGACTTCATGATTTCTTTGCATGCTTGGAGCGGAGGGCAAGTGAGAAGCAGAGGATCCGCCCTCCTGTCTCAGCACAGGAGACCAGCTGAAAGGTGGGATGATTTCAAGCAAGAACAGGGGTTCTGGGGTTTACGCTTAGTGTAATTACAACATCGGGGACAGAGGCTAAGTCGCCTTGGGATGCCAGGATGCTGCTGGGCAGGGATGGTGCCTTCTTCCTGGGGTCTGAGGGGAGAGCACGGACAGCGCCGGTGGTGAGGTTTCTCCACCTCCCTGGAAGTCACAGAGGACGTGCTCTCAAAGCACTATGCTGCGTTTGAAGGTTAGTCCAAGCTCCGGGGCTGCAATGCTGCTGGTAAACCAAGGCAGAGAAACCCAGGCCCTGCTCAAAGAATCGGAGGTAGTTGAATCCATTTTCCTACCTAGAAGACTAAGGCCCGGCTCCGGTCAGGGCACTGGACCCTCCACACAGGGTGTGGTTTTCCTGGCCAGCACCTCCTTCGAACCGGAGACTTTCCCAGGAGGGCGAGGGCGAGCCTCCCGCTCAGACTGGAACATCTGTGGATCCCGACTGTGCCGGGCATGTCTGTCTTTCTCTTCACTCCCCTCTCCTCTCTGCTCATTCCCTGGAGGGTGTCTCCAGAAGGAAGGGGGACTCAGGAAGCCAGCACCCCTTTGTGGTAAGCTTAGGTGGTGGCTAGGGGTGCTAATTTGGGGGTCAAGATGTGCAGATTCAAATCCCAGCTTTTCCTCTCACTATCCGTGTGACTTTGGGCAGGTCTCTCAACCTCTGTAGTCTTGTAAAGTGAAAATACAATAATAGTATTTGTCTCATAGAATCTCTCTGGGGATCAAAGAAGCTAGGGCTCTTTGAACAGCATCACATTCTTCCTCTCCACTCGCCTCTGTCCCTCAGGGCTTTAAAAAGCAAAGCTTGGGTCCCAAGGTATTAAGTCAGCCCAAAGCTCTGGACACCAGCAGATGGTGGATTTAGAGAGAGGGATTTCACCTCTGTTCCCACCACCCCAACCACCATTTCTATGTTTCAGCTCTTCCCCTAGCCCTATTTCTTAAAACAAAAAACCCTCACCCATGGATATGTTTTTGATATTAAAGAGAAAGGAAGGGGGAGAGGGAAAGAGAAAGAGACATTGATATAAGAAACATCAATTGTGCCTCTTGTACATGCCCCAACCAAGGATTGAACTCTCAACCGAGGTATGTGCCTTGACGGGGTCTTGAACCTGCAACCCTTTGGTGTACAGAACAATGCTCCAACCAACTGACCCACCGGGCCAGGGCCAATCCTCTGTCTCTTGACCTCTTGGCTTCTCTTCTTGTCTCTGTGTCTCTCTCTCCACCCTCCTATCCCCTGCTTTTCTCTTTCTGTCTGTGTTTGTTTCCGTCTCCCAGTTTTTGTCTCTGTGTCTCTCCCTGACAGCTCTCAACATTCCCTCTCTGTCTCTCCCTCTCTCTGCCTTACTCCCTGACACATCCTGTTATCCCTGTTGCTCTCTCGGCTCTCTCTCTACTTCTCCCTTCCTTACTTTCTCCCCCCACCTTGCTCTCCTTTTTCTGCCCCACCCTGCTTTCCCATTTCTCTCCTGGTTCAGCCTCCCCTGCTGCCCCATCTCCTCCTCTTTCTTTGTCTATCTGTTTCTACTAATCTGTTTCCGTTTCTGCCTCTCTTTTGTTTGCTATGCTCTAATCTTAAAAAAAAAAGATTTTATTTATTTTCAGAGATTGGGGAAGAAAGGGAGAAAGAGGAGAAAAATATCCATCTGTGGTTGCCTCTCACCAGCCCCTTACTGGGGGCCTGCAACCTAGGCATGTGCCCTGACTGGGAATCAAACTGGAGACTCTTTGGTTCGCAGGCCAGCACTCAATCCACTGAGCCATACCAGCTAGGGCTAATCTTTCTTTAAAAAAAAAAAAAAAGATTTTTGTTTATTTCTTTTGGAGAGAAGGGAAGGGAGGTAAAAAGAGAGGGAGAGAAACATTGATTGGTTGCCTCTCACAAACACCCGACTGGGGACCTGGCCCGAATCTGAGGCATGTACCCTGACTAAGAATCAAACTGCTGACCTCTCAATTTGCGGGCCGGCAGTTAACCCACTGAGCCACACCAGCCAGGACTTACTATTTCATTTAACAAATATTTATTGACCATTTACTATGTGTCAGGCCTTATTTTAGCACTGGTGACACAGCAGTGAACAAAACAGGAAAAAATTCCTGCTCTCAATGGAGCTAACATATGAGTGGGGAGACAGGCAAGAAATATGAATAACTTCAACCTATGTTCTGCCAGGTAATAATAAGCACAAAGGAGAAAAATAATCAGAGTAAAGGTAATAGGGAGTCACAGAGTTGCTGGTTACTGGGAAGAAGCCTGAGGAGTACGGTAGTACGTGGGGGAATAGTGCTGCAGGGAGTGGGGACAGCACATGCAAAGGCCCTGAGGCTGGTGGTGCTTGGCTTGTTTGAAGACCAGCGAGGAGGCCAGTGTGACTGGAGCTGAATGAGTGAGGCGGAGAGCAGGAGGAGGTGCCGTGGGAGAGAACGGGGAGATTAGGAGATGGCGCAGAGCCTCACGGCGAGGACTTTGGCTTTTACTCTAAGTGAGGTGGCGCCATGGAGGCTTCTAAGCTGAGGAGGGATGGGAGCCAATCTAGTTACTAACAGGCCCGCTGCCTGCCCGGTGGGGAATGAACTGCAGGGGACGAGGGGGGCAGCTGGGACCCCGTGAGGAGGATGCTGCCATAATTATGGTAAGGGACCGTGGTGTCTAGGCCGGGGTGGTGCTCGAAGAGGCAGACATGAGTGGTCAGAATCTGTGTGTGTGTGTGAAATACACACAGCATAAAAGATCATTTTTTAAAGATTTTATTTATTTATTAGAGAGGGGAAGGGAGGGAGAGAGAAAGAGAGAGAGTAACATCAATGTGTGGTTGCTTCTCATGTGGCCTCCACTGGGGACCTGGCCTGCAACCCAGGAATGTGCCTGACTGGGAATCGAACCTGCGATGCTTTGGTTTGCGGCCGGCGCTCAATCCACTGAGCTATGCCAGCCAGGGCTGAAAGTTATCATTTTAACCATTCTAGAGTGATCTGTTCGAGGCACTAAGCAGATTCACAGAGTTGGGCAACCATCTCCACCATCCACCTGTCGGAGATCCGGGAAAGGTTAGACAGGGTGGGGCCTGGGTGAGAGGAGTCTCAGGCTGTAATACAATTCTGAGAAAGTCTGGGTGGGTGTGTGTCCACAGGGGCAGTGGTCCTGGTGAAGAGGTTGCCCATCAGAGGATTCCTGGGTCAGGTAGGAATGGGCTGGCACTGGTACCCACTCTGCTTTGTCACTGAAAGCAGCTGGAGGGAGTCATGGCCTTGGCACCTAAGTGCGGCTGTCAGACAGCTGTGTTCGCAGCAGAGGGATCTGAGCAACGCCCTCCCAGGGCCACCGCAGGGACCTAAACTATTTCTGTGTGCAGGACCAACCTCATCCCTAAGCAGCCTCATCGGGTGCCCACAGGCCCAGGCACCTGTGAACTCCCCATTCCCACCCATTGGTTATGAGGAGGCTTGGCCCCTACTGGTGAGCCAAGGGGCTTTCCTTCAATATGATTGGGTCAACCTGGGTCACGTGACACAGCAGAGTCAGGAGCTGGTTGGTTAAGGCTTGGGTCCCTGAACCGCCCACTGGCAAACGAAGGAGGGATTATTCTGAAGGTTTTGACCAATCAGGACCCATCGCTGGATCTGTCCAACACTAGTAGACGTCCTACCTCTGCAGCCGAACTGCAAGGGCTGGGACTACCAGGAGGGGGCGATGAAGAACTGATGTCCTCCTGGATCCTGGGGTTCTTTCCCACGCCCACCCCTGGAATCCAAGATTTACAATTACAGCAGGAATATATATATATATATATATATATATATATGTATACCTATATACCTGTGAGGGGCCTGCTAATAGAATCCCACATCCTTTATCTGCAATTCCAAATTCCCAAAAGCTCTGACAACCAAAATATATATATTTTTTGTGGGCGGTAATTTTTGCCCAATCTCACATGGTGGCAAATCAGCTAATACTAGCTATTGCACTCTTGATTCATATTCTTGGTGTGAATTTTCACACACTTTGCTGCAAATATATTAACATGTCTGATGGGTAGGGGGCTACCCATCAAGATCCTAGCTTTCGGCTCTTGGGAGTGTTACATAATATATGCCATTTGCTCAGAATTACCTTTCTAAAATTAGAACAGTTCTGAGTTCTGAGATGCATCTGTCTCCAAGGACTTCAGCTAAGGGATTATGGACCTCCAGCGGGGCACACCGCCAAACCTAGGTTCATCTTAATTATTTGTTCAACATTTATTTAATGGCTTTGGGCTGGAACTCATTTTCCATTACAATATTTTAAAAATAGAAAATGACGTTCATTTACTAAGTTCCCCTCGTTACTGTTATTGTATTCTTAGTGCTCTGTGTATCTGTGTGTATGTGACTGTATGTGTGGGTGCCCGTATGTGAGGCAGTGTCTCTGTGTGAGTGGGACAATATTTCCATGTGTGTTCATATGTGGGTCTCTGTGAAAGGTTGGATGGGCGTGTGTTTGATCGTGTGTGTATCTGTGTGATGGTGTATATGTGTGTGTGATGGTGTATATGTGTGAATGTGACAGTGGTCTCTGTGTTTGTGTTTGTGTGTGAATGTGCATGAGAGGAAGCATGGTTCAGGGTTCAAAGTTAATATGCTGAAATAAAGTCCTTATTTCAGGAGACCATCTGTGTCTCTGCTTTAGAATCCCAGTGGAACGTACGAGGTAAATTACTGTCGAGAAATTGTTCACTGTCAAGCAAGACCTTGTATTTCCACTAGAGGGCACCTGTCTACTTTGGCCAGAAGAAATTTTAACACTTTTTTTTTCTTTTTTTTTTACCATTGAGTTCCTGAGAGTTTGCAGATCCTTGCAGACAAGTGCCTAGGGCGGCGAGATCAGGCTGGCCTCCGCTGTCCTGTAGAGGAGTGGTTATCACACTTGTTGGTCTTGGGATCTTTTACACCCTTAAAAACTTTGAGGATGCCCAAAGACTTTTTGTGTTGGTGGGTTATATCAATATTTAGGTATTAAAATGAAGATTGAGAAGTTAAAAAATTATTTACTAATTCATTAAAAAAATAGTCATTAAAATCCATCTCATTTGGGTCAATTATTTTATTGTGGTAAAATATACGTGACATAAAATTTACCGCCTTAACCATTTAAAAATGTCCAGTTCAGTGGTATTAAGTAAATTCACATTGGGCTGTTGTAATTGTTGTACCAGGGGACTCGAGAACTTTTTCATCTTCCCAAGCTGCACCTCTGTATCCATTAAACAGTAACTTGCCATTTTCCTGCCTCCCAACCCTAAGTAACCTCTATTCTACTTCTGTCTCTATGGATTTGCCTACTCCATCTCATGAAAATGGTTTATATAATACTTGTCTTTTTGCATCTGCTTCATGACATTTAGCATATTTCCAAAGTCCATCCACTTGGTAGCATGTGTCAGAATTTCCTTCCTTTTTATGACAGTGATAGTCCATTGTATGGATGCCACATTTTGTTTATTGAGTCATCTGTTATGGACATTTGGAAACTCTTTGCATTTTAACATTAAGAAACATTTAGAAATGCTCTATTGTCCAAAATAAAAAATCAGGAGAAAAGCTGCATTTTTATTCATTTTGTAGAAGACTTAACATATGCTTAATAGAAGACTATTGGATTCTCAGAGCTGCTTCTGCATTTGCTCTATGGCAATATGACAAGCCATCGAGCCCCTGAAAAAAATCTGGGTGAAGCCCAGCCAAGTCACGGGAAGTCCTGAGTGGGACTTTTCCAGCCTCTTAACCCTCAACCACATCACCCTGAAACTTAGGTAGTTGCAAAACTGTCTTTAGCTTTCCATGTCTTCTGCATTTAACATGTGGTCGTGGGTGAAATTTCTTACTATTTTTAAAGAAGATTTTATTCATGCTTTAGAGAGAGGGAAAGGTGGGGAGAAAGAGAGGGAAACAACTATGTGTGAGAGACACGTAGTCAGGTTGTCTCTGGCACACCTCCAACTGGGGTCCTGGTCTGCAACCCAGGCATGTGCCCTGACTGGGAATCAAAGCAGTGACCCTTTGGTTCACATGCCCGTGATCAATCCACTGAGCCACACGAACCAGGGTGATTTTGTCCCTTTCTTGTTTCACATATCCTCACTGGTAATTTCTGGAATCACCTCCGCAATAAGCTACCTGACCTCAAGTTCTTGTCTCAGGGTCTGCTTTTGAAGAAGTTCAAGCCAAGACAGCAATAAAGAAGAAGAAGGGAAGGGGAAGAAGGAGTAGGAGAAGGAGAAGAAAGAGAAGAAGAAGGAGAAGAGGAAGGAGAAGCAGCAGTAATAGTAACGGGAGGGGAAGGGAAGGAGAAAAAGGAGGAGGAGGAGAGTTGATGATGGGCTTAATAAGGATGACAATGTTGATGACAGTCACGGTGATGATGGTAATGGTCAGGTGACTGCTGTAGACCTAGTGCTTGGCAGGAGGTGGGGCCTTTGAGAAATGCTTAGGTCTTGCTAGTGGAGCCCTCATGAATGAGATTGCAGCATGCATAGACATACACACAATGCAACATTCTATTGTGTTGTATGCGTCATATTGTTTCTTCATGGCCCTAACCCTCACCCTCGGGCTGTTCCTGCCTTGGGCTGCTGTGAACACTGGCCTGAAGTGTCTCTTTCAGTTCCTGTTTTCAGCTCTTTGGGGTATATATTTAGGACTAGAATTGCTGGATCAGATGGTGGTTTTATGTTTAGCTTTTTGAGGAATTGCCAAGCTGCTTTCCATAGCAGCTATACCCAGTAATTTTTAAAATTTTACTTCTTTATTATTTCATTTTAGACAGAGAAAAAGAGCGGGAGCACAAAACATCAATGTATTGTTCCATTTATTTATGCATTTACTGGTTGATTCTTGCATGCTCCCTGACTGGGGTGTGCAGCCCTACTGTGTGTCCAGAGGGAAAGCCAGAACGTTTGAGGACATCACTGACGATCTCCAATGGGATGTTTCTTGGGTCTGGGCCCACGGCTCACTCATCCAACAGATCTGCTGTGGAAGACACCCTTTCTGATTAGAAATTGGGCTTCCTTCCTCTTTATATAAAAGAAGCAGATCACAGTTGCCCATGAGGGTCACAAGTAAAACAAAAGTCCCACCACCCTCCCACCTGTGCCCTTTCCATTGTGACTTTGGAATCAGTTTCTCAACCCCTTGGACCTGGCTGGGCTTGACCGATAGGACTCGGCAGGAGTGACCTGGTGTCAGTCCCGAGTCTAGGTCTCAAGAGCCTTTGTGTCTTCTGTTGACTCTCTCCGACAGTTCCCTGTGACATGGGAAGAAGCCTGGGCCAACCTGCTAGAGGGTGGGGGGCCGCCATGTACACCCAGAGCTCCCGGATGCTCCGCAGTCAACTCCCAGGCCCCGACCCAGCCTGAGGCCAGCTGCGGAAGCTCAAGTGAGCTCATTGGAGACCAAAGCACCGCCCAGCTGAGCCACAGACTTGTGAGTGGCAATGAAAGGCACTGTTTCAATCCTTTCCTATTTGGGGGGTGTTTGTTACCCAGCTGTCTGAGTCCATTTGGGCTGCTCTAACAAATTACCATGGTCCAGGTGGCTTAAACAACGAACATTTATTTGTCATAGTTCTGGAGGCTGGAAAATCCAAGATCAAGGAGCTAGCAAGTTCCGCATCTGGTGAAGACCCATGTCCTGGTGCAGGGACAGCTGTTTTTTGCTGTGTCCTCGTGGGGCAGGAAGAGTGAGAGAGCTCCCTGGTAGCTCTTTTGTAAGGGCACGGATCCCATTCATGAGGGCCCCACCCTTACGGCCTGATCACCTCCTGGGAGTCTCATCTCCTCAGCACCTCGCACTGAGGATTAGCTCTCAGCACAAGAATTTCGGGGAGACACACACACTCGGTCTGTGTCACAATGGCGATAGTTAACCGACACACCACGGGCTCCTCGTTTCTTTTCTAGTTGTGACATTAAAGGTCTTGCAACGTTTTCACCCTCTGTCACCTGGTCTTCTTTCAGAACAACTCGCAGAGCATGAGAAATCTTTGTTGTGGTCGCCACTGCCCGGGGAGCCTGGGCTCGGGACTGTGGATGGGTGAAGAATTCCCTCTCTGGCAGAGGGCGGGCACAAGGCAGGGAACACCTACAGAGTGCTTGGCCCTGAATTTGCTAGGGAACGAGGGGAGCATGTTTCTTGTTCTCTGGTCACTGTTCTTTGATGTTCTGAAATTCCCACTTTGCTGAGTTAAAAGTGGTCAGCTAGTTGGGAGAAGAGGCAGCTTCCATTGTGGTGGCTCTTAAGACACACTGTCAGGCAGGGGCATGAGGGAGGGAACCAGGGAGGGGAGTGAGTTTGAGAGGGAGGGGGAAGCTGAGCCTGAGCGATGGATGATGGATGGATCAAGGGGGCCACAGTGGCTCCGCCCATTGCTGCTTCCATCCGCAGTCCCCCCTTTGCCTCACCATACCCAGCAGTAACACACACACTCTCACAACCATCGGGGCTCATGCTGTGGAATCTTCCCCACATGGAGTCAAGAACCCGCACACCGCCAGCCAGACGGAGGCTGACCCGCTCCAGGCGGGCCTTGTGGGGCGATGACAATGCACGTGGCGTGTTGCCAACTGCGGAAGGTCACCTGAGCCTTGGTGTCCAGAATTTTCATATATACCCTCTTCAGTGACTCCTCCCAACTTATGGAAGGGTGATTTTTAAAAAGATTTCATTTATTTTCAGCCCTGGCTGATGTGGCTCAGTGGATTGAGCGCTGGCCTGTGAGCCAAAAGGTCACTGGTTCAAGCCCCGGTGAGGACACATGCCAGGGTTGCGGGCCAGGTCCCCAGTTCGGGGCGTGCGAGAGGCAACCACAGGTCAATGCTTCTTTTCCTCTCTCTCTCCTTTCTCCTTTCTCTGAAAATAAGTGAAATATTTTTAAAAAGGTTTATTTTTAGAGAGAGGGTAAAGGAGGGAAAAAGACTAGAAGAGAAAAGAAACATCACTCTGTTGCCTCTCACACACCCCCAACTGGGGACTTGGCCCTTGACCCTGGCTCGTGCCCTGACTGGGGCTCGAACTGGTGACCCTTTGGTTCACAGGCCAGTGCGCAATCCACTGAGCCACACCAGCCAGGGATTCCTCATTTATTTTTTAGGTATATCTATTCTGCCACTTAGCATACCTGTTGAGTTCTTTAGTTCAATATTTCAATAATTATCTTGTTGATATTCCTTATCTCCAGTTCTGTTCAACTTCATAATCTCTTCTTGTTTCAAGTTTTCAACATCCCTTATTTCTCTAAGGGTATTTATTATGCTTGTTTGACATGCCTTCTTAGCTCCACTTCACTGGGTATGGTTTCTTCCCTCCCCAACTGACATATCTGAGCCCCCCGGGCATGCTGACAATTTTGCACTTCAGAAAAGACTGCAATCCAGTGCTCCTTAAACCTCATAGTTTCACATTATTTTTCTCTGAGCATTGATTGAAAAGTCTGGAGAAACTGATTTCTATTTGTTTTAAAAAAGGTGGGGTGGGGGCAGAAAGAGAATTACCCCTTCTAGCCAGAGCAAAGGCAAGTTTTTGGTAAAAATATTGTCAAGGATCATTCGTGTGCAGTAGACCCTGTGGATGATCCTCCCCCACCCACGTAGGCCCTCTGGCCACTCTGGCTCCTGAGCCCTCGGGCAGCCTCTCAGCTCAGCACCCATGTCTCTCACCTCACAGCTTTCCCTGGCATCACACAGGTGCAACCCAAAAAGTGGAGGGTGGTCCTGGCCTGTGTGGCTCTGTTGGTTGACTCATAGTCCCATAAGCCAAAGGGTCTTGGGTTTGGTTCCCAGTCAGGGCACACTTCTCGGCTGCAGGTTCAGTCCCCTGTTGGTTGCTTAGGAGAGGCAAACGATTGATGTTTCTCTCCCTCTCTCTCTGCTTCCCTGCCCCCCTCTCTAAAATCCATGAGCAGGTCCTCGGGTGAGAATAAAATAAGGTGGAGGGGGATCCTGAGGCATGTTTTGCTGGTCCCTCAGAAGGTCCCCAGCAGGGTGGAGCCCCAGTTGTGCCCAGCTGTACCCCACTGCCCAACACACCCTTCGCTGACTTTTCTCCCGCCCCCGGCCTCAGTTCTCTCCTCCACTCCTGAGACCTGAGGTCACCTCCCAAACAAATGCGGGTCACGCAAGACATTGTCTCAGGGTCTGCTTTTGGGAAAGTCAAACAAAGGCTCAGCTTCCCCCTCCCTCCCAGCCTCACTTCTCTCTAGATCTCGTTCTATTTTTTTTTTAAAGATTTTATTTATTTATTTTTAGGGAGGGAAGGGGGAGAGAGATAGAGATAGAGAGAGAGAGAGAGAGAGAGAGAGAGAGAGAGAGAGAGAGAAAGAGAGAGAAACATCAATGTGCAGTTGCTGGGGGTTATGGCCTGCAACCCAGGAATGTACCCTGGCTGGGAATTGAACCTGGGACACTTTGGTTCCCAGCCCGCGCTCAAGCCACTGAGCTACGCCAGCCAGGGCTTAGATCTTGTTCTATTTTAATTTATCTGATGTGTTTATATCAGACTTCATCTTCTTGCAGGGGTCATATTAAACAGTTTAAAATTAGAGAATTAGCCCTGGCTGCTGTGGCTCCGTGGATTGAGCACCCGCCTACAAATTGGAGGGCTGCTGTTTCGGTTCCTGGTTTGGGCTCCTGCGTGGGTTGCGGGCCAGGTCCCCAGCTGGGGGCATATGAGAGGCAACCAATCACTGCATCTCTCACACATTGATGTTTCTCTCCCTCTCTTTCTCCCTCCCTTCCCCTCTCTCTAAAAATAAATTAATAAAAAAAATTTAAAAATATAATGTGAGCATCAAATGCAAGCTTCCTAGGTAATTTTAAATTTTCTAGTAGCTGCAATGAAAAAGCAAAAAGAAACAGATGAAATAATAATAGTAACATACTTAATAATATTATTGTTATATATTAGGTTAATATCAATGATATTGATGCTATACTAATATATTACTAATGATTTCAATGTTACATATTTCTATTTTATTATGTACAGTAATCTGTAATTATGTAATAATAACAATAATATAATTAATAATATATTTTGGTTAACCTGATTTATCCAAAATGTTGTCTTAACGTGTAATACCATATAAAAATTATTGCTTACATTTTTTTTTTTACCGTGGGTCTTTGAAACCTGGGTGTGTGTTACACTCGTGGCAGACCACATGCCATTTCTTTAGCGACCACACGTGGCTGGTGGCTGTGTATCGCACAGTGTGGGTCCGGGTCTTGAGGATGAAGAGACACCAGTGTAGAGGTTACAATTCCATTTCTAGAGAGTTATCTGCCCTAAGTTCTGGGACACAGGCACCAGGACAGATGTACGCCACTGTATGAACAGAAATATCGGAAGCCACCTAGAATTCCTCCAGTAGGGAAGAGATTAAATAAACCAGTTTCAAATGAATGGTGGTTTTATCATGTTGTTATTACAAAACAAGGTGGTTTTTTAAAAATATATTTTATTGATTATGCTATTACAGTTGTCCCATTTCCCCCTTCACTCTCCTCCACCCTGTACACTCTCTCCCACCCATATCCCCCCCTTTAGTCATTTCCATGTGTCATACTTATAAGTTTTTTAGCTTCTACATTTCCCATACTATTCTTACCCTCCCCCTGTCTATTTTCAACCTACAATCTATGCTACTTATTCTCTGTTCCTTTTCTCCCTCTCTCCTCTTCCCACTGCCCTGTTGCTAACCCTCCATGTGATCTCCATTTCTGTGGTTCTGTTCCTGTTCTAGTTGTTTGCTTAGTTTCTTTTGGCTTTGCTTTAAATGTGGTTGTTGATAATTGTGAGTTTGTGGTCATTTTACTATACATGGTTTTTTTTAATCTTCTTAGATAAGTCCCTTTATCATTTCATAAAATAAGGGCTTGGTGATGATGAACTCCTTTAACTTGACCTTATTTGAGAAGCTCCTTATCTGCCCTTCCATTCTAAATGAAAGCTTTGCTGGATAGAGCAATCTGGGATATAGGTCCTTGTCTTTCATGACTTGGAATACTTCTTTCCAGCCCCTTCTTGCCTGTAAGATCTCTTTGGAGAAATCAGCTGACAGTCTGATGGGAACTCCTTTGTAGGCTACTGTCCCCTTATCTCTTGATGCTTCTAGGATTCTCTCCTTCATTTTTACCTTGGCTAATGTAATTATGATGTGCCTTGGTGTGTTTCTTCTTGAGTCCAACTTCTTTGGGACTCTCTGAGCTTCCTGGACTTCCTGGAAGTCTATTTCCTTTGCCAGAGTGGGGAAGGTCTCCTTTATTATTTGTTCAAATACGTTTTCAATCTGTTGCTTTTCCTCTTCCCCTTCTGGTACCCCTATAATTCAGACGTTGGAACGTTTAAAGATGTCCTGGAGGTTCCTAAGCTTCTCATTTTTTTGAATTCTTATTTCTCCATTCTTTCCTGTTTGGTTGTTTTTTCCTTTTAGTCCACTCTATTGTTTTGAGTCCCAGTTTCCTTCCCATCACTATTGGTTCTCTATGCATTTCCTTCATTTCTTTTATCGTAACCTGCATTTGTTCATCTAATTTGCGACCAAAATCAATCAATTCTGTGAGCTTCCTGATCACCAGTGTTTTGCACTGTGCATCTGATAGGTTGGCTATCTCTCAGTTGCTTAAAAGGATGAGTTCTGGGGCTTTGATTTGTTCTTCTGTTTGAGCCATCTCTCTCTCTCTCTCTCTTTTTTTTGGTTTGGTCGCTCCTGTTATGGTGAGGGGCAGAGCCTTAGGTGTTCACCAGGGCTGGGCACCCCAGTTGCTAGATTGTGACATTGTATGGGGGGGTGGGGTCGAGAGGGAACAATGGTGGTAGCTCTGTTCTCCATGGGACCTCAGTCCCTTTTCTGGGATCCTGGGTTGCACGCTCTGCCCTGCTCCACAATCGCCATCTCACTGGGTCTGCCAGCTGCCGCTTGCATACTCAGGGTCCACCTGCTGTGATCTTGTGCACCCCAGATGCCTTATGTGCCCCCGGTTGCCTTGTGCGCCCAACTCTCTCTGCTCTCAGAGCTGCAACCCACGCCTGGCTGCTCATCTCCACCCCTCCTACCGGTCTGGATGAACGGGTCTACTTCAATTCCTTGGCTGTACGACTTCCATTCAGATAAAATTTCTGCCAGTTCTGGATGTTATTCTGCCTCTAAATTGTTGTTGTTCCAATCTTGATTGTGCATGGAGGTACAGTGCGTCCACCTATGCCTCCATCTTGGCCGGAAGCCAAAATGAGGTGTTTTTAAGTGTGTTTACAAAGAAGGTCTTCTGAAAAAAATAATGATAGAATCACATTGGAACAGTTGATAAAGTTTGAATGAGGACTGTGGATTACATACAAGTATTCTGTTGGTATTACATTTTCTTATGTCAAAATTGCCGTGTGGTTATGACAGAGAATAGCCTTGTCCTAAAAACATACACACTGAAGCCCTGGCTGGTGTGGCTCAGTGGATTGAGCACCCACTTGCAAACCAAAGGGTCACCAGTTCAATTCCCAGTCAAGGCACATGCCTGGGTTGCAGGCTGGGTCCCCAGTACGGGGTGCATGAGAATCAACCACACATGTATGTTTCTCTCCTTCTCTTTCTCCCTCTCTTCCCCTCTCTCTAAAACTAAATAAATAAAATAATACACACAGAATAATTTAGGTCAACGGGGCAGGATGTTTCCAATGTACTCTCAGGTGATTCAGAGGAAAATGCCAGTAGGTATGTAGATATGTGAATATATGCATTTAGACTACCTGTGTTAGTTTCCTTCTGCCAGCCTCCACAATTTCATGATCCAATTCCTTATGACTTCTTCAGCCCCCATGAGTTATGTTTCTCTGATGAACCCCGATAGATAACGCCCCTCCCCCCCAAGTATACAGTGGTGGCATACTAAAGCACACAGGCCAGTGCAGCAGCTCAGGACTCCAGGTGAAACATACAGGAGTCGCTTTTACTACCCTTGCCACTTCCCTTTGAGTTTGAAATGATGTAAAAACAAAAAGTTGCAAAAACGTTATTCTGAGGAGGGGTTCATAATTTCACCAAGGATCCAGGGCAGGGAAAACGTTAAGAAACCATGATTTAAGCTAGTTCCAAGGGGTTGTGGCCTGGCCTTCTGAGTGGCCTTCAACACAAGCACCCCCTGGAGATCAGGATCGGTATAACAACCCCGTATTTCTACCAGCACCAAATCCCCACAAATGCCAATTTATCAAAATCCTTGCTGAGTAATGTAGACCATACACATGGCTTCTTTTAGTGGAACTGAGCCTTGCTGACCACCGTGTGCCCGCATGTCCATTCCCAAACACAAACACCACATTTTATTTGCTTTATTTTATTTATTTACTTACTTTTTAAAAGATATTATTTATTTATTTTTAAAGAGAGGAAGGGAAGGAGAGGAGAGGGAAACATCAATGTGTGATTGCCTCTCCTGCGCCCCCTACTGGGGACCCAGCCTGCAACCCAGGCATGTGCCCTGACTGGGAATTGAACTGGTGACCTTCTAGTTTGCAGGAGGGTACTCAATCCACAAACACCACATTTTAAAAAGTCTGGGTGAATACCTGCAAACTGCTTTTTAAAATATTTTTGGTGGAGGGAGTACACTTCTGGATCGTTTAAATGTTTGCAAGGTGCCCGGGTTACCTTTGCAGTGAAAAGAAGGCAAAGATCTTTACAAATGGGAGGTGGCTGTAGAGAAACACTATCTATGGGGGAAAGATGTGGGTGATAGGCAGCTGAGTGCAGAAGAGCGTGGGAAAAGGGAGCCTGCTCCCGTCCTCGTCATCGTGGCTGCACTCACTGTGTTGGGCTGAAGAGAACTTCCCACTGGTTCCGTACCCTGATTCCTGGAGCCTGTGGCGTGAAGTTCTACAGCACAAGTGACTTTACTGATAGGTTAAGTACCTCAAAATGGGACATTATCCTGAATTATCTGGGGGGGACCCTAAACATAATCACAAGGGTTCTTATATGAGGGGGGCTCATACAGAGGGAGATCAGAGACACACAGCAGGAGAGGTGGAGAGGTGACCACAGAGGCAGAGACTGGAGGGGTGGCCGCCAGCCGTAGGATGCTGACCGCCACGCGAGGCTGGAAGAGGCGGGAAGAGATTCTCCAGAGCCCCCAGCAGGCCCGCAGTCCTGCTGACCGCTGGGTGCTGGCATGCCGCCTCCACACTGTGGTTCGTGGAGGTGTGTGGCAGCCGCAATAGGACACTCATCCGGGCCCTGCCCAGGCTCCAGCACATTTCTGGGCGAACCCAGGATGAGAACCCAGGACAAGGCTGGAAAGGAGGGTTCTGGCCCGTCCTGTGCGTGTGCCAACCTCCAGGGAGGACGACTTAACAGTCCCTTAGCACCGGGCCACCTCCACACATGCGCTTTGCTTCTTTGGGGCCCGAGCAGCCTGATTGGAAGGCTCGGGCTCACCCTTCCCACCTCCCAGTCCCCCAGGGGATTTCCTGCCAGTTGGGCCCTTGAGCTTCTCAGCTCAGGGGCCCTAGAAGGTGAGAGAGAGAGAGAGAGGGTCTCAAATGGGGAAACCAGGCCCAGAGAGGGGCCACATCTCGGTCAGGACAGGCAGTTAGACAGACGTGAGCACAGCAAGGACTCAGGGCAGGTACAGAAGGCCGGCAGGGCGGAGAGCCCCCGATGCCTAGCAATGGGCAACACTGGGAAAACTTGAGCCTCGGCCCTCAGGGTAGCCTTTCCTCCCTTGGCATACCACTGGTCAAGCAGTTTAGACCCCCTGCCCCTTCCTCCTTAAGCATAACATCCAGGCCTCAGCTGTGTTTCAGCTCCAGGCCCAGAGAAGCACCAAAACCAGACAAGCAAAACCATGGACGTCTGGGGACCAGCTGCTTTGACTTTGACCTTGTGCCCCGGCGCTGACCAATCAGTGGAGACCACAACCCGGAAAGCACACACCTGGACAGCTGATGAACAGTCCACGGACATTCTCCCCTGAGACGTCCCCTGAAATTCCCTGCCTACAAGAGAGAAAGAAGAAGTCCCAGGACAAAGGACCCAGTCTGCACTCTCCCTCCCTCCCAGGAGCACACCCACGCCTTCCCCTTCCGCCTCTTCCCTCACAGGCAGCATCTCCTAAACTCTAAGGGACCCCAGGAGACTCACAACAGGGGAGCAGTGGGCACTGGCAGCTCTGTGGGTTCACCCCCTGCGCCCGTGTCCAAGACCCTCTTTTCTCTGACTTCCCAGTGAGCTCAGTCTGTGCCGCCTGGGCTCTCCTCTCTCCTCTCGTTTCTTCTATGCTAAGCCCTTCCTTGTTTCACTGCTTTAATAAACCTCCCGTCTGAATATGTTTTGCTGTGGCCAATACATTCTTGCTTGCTTTACTGTGCTCTGTCTCTTGAGTGAAATCTTTCCTTCAAGAAGACAAGAATCAAAGTCGAGTCATCTCGCAGGTGACACGTCCATTTGGCTGCCTCCCTCCTGGGGCAGGAGGTTACTTCCTCAGTTTTCTGAACTCTGACCTCCCTCCTCTGACCCCCTTCTTTGCCCCACAGAAGGAGCCCGGCCAGAGTGTCCAGTGTGAAGACCAATGAGAAACTTAGGGGAGAAAGACGGGTCATTTCCTCCCAGCCTATCTGCACTCTCCCGTTGGGGTTTTAAAAACCACAGCCCTCTGGCAGGAGAACCTTTGCTCAGCTGAGAACGCAGAGAACTCGGGCGACCTGAATATGGTGAGTCTAGAAGGGGAGTGGGTACCGGAACCCTTGCTCTCTCCTTTGTGGCTCCTGCCCCTCTCCCGTGCCCCCGCCGGACTCACCCTGTCTTCCATCTCCTCTGTGTGTCCCTCACCCTCCGCTCAGACTCTCCCACTCCTGGGCTGGGATGTGCTAAGGAGTAAGATTGCAGGGGATTATCAAGGGTTTATTAAGGAGCCATCCCAAAGCCATGGGGCTGGGGTCCCAAAGCTCCCCAGGGCGGAAAATTAGTGCCTTGGGTCTGGAAAGGTGACTTTCTTCCTCTGGTGGAGGATCCAGAAACAGCCTCCTGGGTGGTAGGGGTGGCAGGAGCAGAGGTAGGGAGGCTGGAAAGAGCCAATTCGGGTGGATCTGGACGTTCGGGTGCTCTGAATTGTAGAGACAGGGAAACTGAGGTAGGAGTAGAGATGGCCCTGTTTCTGAACTCAAGGGGTTCACCCTTTGAGGGGCTCTGTTCAAGAATGGGACATGGTTTTATTTCCTTGCAACAAGTAAAGGAGATGGGGGATTCATAGCCCTAGCTTTGCCTCCTAGATGGGAGGCTTAGCCATATGGCTCCTGCAGTTGACTATTTGGTCAATTACCTGTTGATTTCTTCTTTGCAGTTGGCTACACTTAGCAGGTTGGGCTTCTGCCAAGCTCATCTTGTTTGCAGCCAGTCTGCAAAACACTGTGCTGTATTTTAACATTTAGCAAGAATAGCATTTAGCAAGAACCACCCAGACCGTGAGAATTTCTCCTACTTAACAGCCCGGGTCCTTGGTGGTGGGTGGCAGAGCCAGGCTGTCCTGTGGACTCTGTGAATGTCAGAGGGACACCTCTTCTAGGCTATACTAGGGAGACCCCTGCGCACATGCACCCTGAGGCCCTGGTCCAGGTGAGGCAGGTCTGTGATTTAGCACCTGCCCTTGCTAAGCAGTCTTGTCTTGCTCCATCTGGGGGAAAGTGGAAATGGGAGGGGTCAGGTGTTGCTCCATCCCCCTCATCCCATTTTTGAGACGCTGGGAGGGCCCACCATTCGCTTCAACTTAAAAAAAAAATATCATCACCCAAGGGTATGTTGATTGATCGTTGAGAGAGAAGGGGGGGGGGTCAGAGAATAATACTGGTTGCCTCCCATAACTGTCCTGACTGGGGATCGAACCTGCAACGTTTTGATGTCCAGGGCAACTTTCTAACCAATTGAGCTGCTGCCTGGCCAGGGCTTGACCTCGTTTTTTTTCTATAAAATAGTCCCAGTCCCAGAGGGTGTGCAGTGAAGAGTCACTCTCCCCGTCCTCCCCAGAGCTTCAGGCTCCTTGTCTTTGCTCCCCATGTTAACTGCGGACACCAGTTCACGGTGGATCCTTCCAGAAACAGCCCACGGGCGCTCAAGGAAGCAGGCCAAGTCCTACTCTTCTCTGTGCTCTGCAGTCTCCCCACTTTTCTTTCTTCTCTGGGCTGTCCCCTACCCTGTCTTCATGATATAGGCCTGGATCCCTGTTCGGGCCTTCTCTCCGGAGCTCCAGCCTCTAGTCTCACCCATTCACAGCGGCCAGAGGGAGTTTTTGAGAACTGACCGCTAACCGAGTCCCTCTGCAGCTCAAAACCATCCGTGGCTCCCCATTACCCCGGAATAAAACGCACATTCTTTAACATGGCACCTGCGGCTCTTCCAACCTCATCTTGTCACCCTTCAGCCTTGCTGGCCTTCTTTTATTTTCTGGTGTGTCGTGCGGTCCCTCCCTCTGACCTTGTGGCTTCTTGCCTTGAACTCTCTCCCCTCCTTCCCACCGCCCTTGAGGCCTAGTAGCTGCTCAGAGAGGGTTCTGGAGTTCGACTCTCAGAAGTTCTGTGCCACCTGCCAACTGGGAGGACTCGGAAAGGTCTCTTAAGCTCCCTGTCCCCTCAGTGTTCTCACTTGTGAAATGGGTGTTGCCACAGCAACAACCCTCCGAGGGCTGTTTCAGGTGGATTAGATGAAATAGCCAAAATGGGCTTGGAACAGAGCTTGGTGACTGTGACTGGTGTCCTAGTAAGTCGTGCCGTGTCTCCTCCTTCGCCTGTCCTCCGAGCCGTTCACGTTGCCTCACTGCCACCACCCTAGTGCTAGCCGCCACCGTCCCTCCCCTCGCCTGGCCATTCCGATCTCCTCTTCTCCCCAGTTTCCGTTCTGGGGTCTTTCCTCCACGCAACAGACAAGGGCTCTAACCGTGGGCCTGGGGATTAGGGAACAGTAATAGTACCTGCTATTCTGGTCATTGCGAGGTAAATACTGTATTTAGTCCATTAATGGACTAACACTTGGAAAGTGCTTAAAACACTGCCCAGTGTTTAGGCACGTCCCAGTAGCTGCCCAGACCTGCACTGATTGGTACGGGGGTCGCAGGCCATATGCAGCCACTGAAACTTCATTAAAATGACAAAATTAAAAGTTCAGCTCCTCAGATGCGTGGGCCACGTTTCACGCACTCCACAGCCACACAGAAGAGGTGACCCTCATGGACGGCGTCCGTATGGAGCACTTACGTCAGTGCGGAAGGTTCTGTCAGCGGTGGTTTTATTTCTCCAGCACCGGCCTCTCTATTGCACATGCCCAGTTCTCGTCACTGGGCGGGGAGGGGGGGGAAGGGGGGGAAGGGGGCGGGTAGTTTCTGTCTCCTTTGTGTGATGAAGAAATATTCTCAGAATTTTCCGAGACTCCTAGAATTGTTGAAACATGAATTCTGCCCCTCCTTTTTTTTTTTTTTTTTTTTTGAAAGAGGAAAAAGAGAAACATCAACTTGGTGTTCTACCCATATGTGCAGTCATTGGTTGATTCTTGTATGAGCACTGATGGGGGATCGAACCTGCAACCTTGGTATAGTGGACCACGCTCTAACCAACTGAGCTATAGGCCAGGGCCAAGCCATGGATTCTTTCATAGATGGTATGTAATAGCACATCCATTTTTTTGGAATGGGCAGTGCACTCACTGGTACGGTTCTACACCCAGGACCAATAAAGCATATATGGTGAAATACTTTTTCCAGATGCCTGCCCTCAGCCCCTCCTGCCCCTTCCCCTGGGGGGACCACAGTTAACAGGTGTCCCCCATCTGCTTCTGGAGCTAGATGGCACAGACACACAGACAGAATAATGGGGGTGGGGGAGGAGAAAGGGGCAGAGAGAGGAAGAGAGTTTCCTCTTGGTAGATTGACTCGCTGTCCCTTCAGCGTTATACACTGTCCTATTTCACCTGGCTCACAGGTGGCAAACGCAAGGCCCAGGGGCCAAATCTGGCCCTCCAGCTTGTTTTATCCGGCCAGGCACCTTGTTTCTCCCTGGCTGCCACACGGAGCTCCTTGCCCCTAGTTAAGGAGTAGTTACATTTATACAGTCCTAAAGTTACATTTGGTCCTTTGAAGGCACTCACAAGGCTGATGTGGCCCCCTGGGTGAAAAGGAGTCCACACCCCTGGCTTGAAGCTCTTATCAGTGCGTAAACTTCCCTGTTCTTTTCGGCAGTGGCCTGGATGGGTCATCACTCATGTAGCCAGTCCCCTGTTGCTGGGCACTTGCGTTACACCCTATCTCTAGCGATGCCGTAATGGCCAAAGTTGGTGAGCCATTTACAAGGTCCCGAGTGGAAACCACAGAGTGGTTTTGAATCAGCATCTTCTCTCTGCATTCAGCAATAGGGAAGAGCTAAGTGAGCTTCCTCAGCTGGTGACAGTGGGAAGGATGAATGTGGGTGGGCAGGGAGGCTCGGGGTTTGAGGTCTGACGCATCCTGCCCTCAAAGCCGGAAGACAGCTTAAAAAACCAGAAACCAGCCCGGGAAACGTTACCCTTCTGTATCACCCTGTGCTGACCTTTAATATATGTAACAACCTGCACAGCCTGACCCCCAGCAGGGCCTGGGGCCCCCTGCTGGGGGTGGCATTAACCCTTTCATGCCTGGAACGTGGGCACCTGGCGGGGGAGGGTCCCAGCGTAGGACATGGGAAGACGGGGTGCTGGGGTGGGGGTGGGACGGTAGGGGTAGATGGCTCAGGGCAGGGGCCACTTAACCAATGGAAATATCTCAACAATTTTAGCTTTCTATTTGGAAATCTTTCCACACTTACAGAAAAATGACAAGAATAATACAAAAAACTCCCCCTATATTCTTCACCCAGAGTCTCCAAATTGGCTCGCCCTAGCTATCATTTTTCTTTCTTTCTGAACCATTTGGGAGTGAATCTCTCTTCCTCAAGAACAAAGACATCCACCTACATAGTGCGGCACAGCCACCGACCTCAGGAAAGTTAACACCTGAGGACGCAGTGCTTCCTGTCTCCACCATAGGGGCTCAATGGTCCGAATAACTTCCTCGAGAGTGAATTCGTTTTCCTGCCCCAGGCTGCAGTTCCGGATGCCACCTGGTCCTGGCTCTTTGGTCCTGGTTCATCGGGAACGGTCCCTCAGCCCTTCCTTGTCTTGGTGACGCTGGTTTTGAACTGGACAACATTCACATAATACGCAGTTCACCATGGTCAAGCGTACACGTCAGTGGCGTTTAGGACACTCACGATGGTGTGCATTCGTCACCAGAGCTAGTTCCAGAGCACTTTTGGCACCCTCAGAAGAAACCCTATACCCATTAGGCAGTCCCTCCCGTTCCTCCCTCCTCCCACCCCTGGTGACCCCTAACCTGCCCCCTGGTCTCTACAGATGTGCCTTCCCAGACGTTTGCTATTCGTGCAGTCCTACAATATGCAGCCTTTTACGTCTGGCTTCTCCACTCAGCAAACGTTACTGAGCCTTATCTGTGCTGTGTCTTGTATCAGTGCATCGTTCCTTTTTCATGGCCTAATAATATTCCACCTAGCAGATATACCACACCCTGCTCATCCACTCATCAGCCAGCACTGGCCTTCTCCCTCGAATAATTTCATCACCGGTATGGCTGTACTGGCAAGTACCCGTGGCCGTCAGCCTGGCCAACTTCACGGTAATGAAAAGGGACCAGAAATAAAAAAATTGGTTCAGAGAGAGATCTCAGTTCTTCGGTAATCATAATATTGATCAATAATAATAGCACTGGCTGCCATTTCTCGGGTCTTACTGTGTGCCAGGCATGCTGCTAGGTGCCCGAACGTCTTCTATTGAGGAGGCAGGTGTTCCAGTGGGTACTGACCTCAGCCCACACATTCAGGTGCACTAAACCTCTGACTCTGAATATTTCTCTAACGATGATTTCTCTTTCTCTGTCTCCTTTCCTCGGGTTTATGACAAAGTGGTCCTCAGGGATGGGCTAGTTTCAAGGACCACAGAGCTCACCCCTGAAGGGTCCTTACCCCGTCCACAGCCCCTCTTGGAGATGGGCAGGGGCAGCCTGCCAGGTTTTGCATCCCACCTCATACAGGTTTGAATTCCCATCTACATGACTCAGAATAGGCACATTCTGGTGCCTCTGTTTCCCCATCGATGAAATGGGCGTATTAATAGAACCTACTTCTAGGGTCACGGTCAGGATTGCATGCCTGGCACATAGTAGGTGCTCACTAAATACTGGCTGCTTATTTTGATCATTCTGGTCTCTGCTTATAGATTTGCATGCCTCTAGATTTGCCTATAAGGCTTTCTCCAGCCCACTTGCCACCTGAGCACTTTTTCCTTCTTGGGGGTGGGGCAGTTCCCGGCAGCTCCGCCCTGGAGGAAGCATTCAGGAGCTCTCTGCTCCTTCTTGCACTGGAAAATTTCAAACATACAAAAGTAGAGAAAATGGTATTCTGAACCCCGAGGGTACTTATCACCCAGCTTCAACAGTTGTCAATGCTTTGTCCTTCTGAGTCATCCAGAGTTTCCTTCCTTGCTGCCTCCCTCCCTCCCTCCCCTCCTCCTTTCTGCCACTGCCCCCCTCCCAATGCCTCCCTTCTTCCTTCCTCTTTCCCTCCACCTTCTAGGGCTGGAGGGTTTTCTTTTCTTTTTTTTTTTTTAATATATTTTATTGATTATGCTATTACAGTTGTCCCATTTCCCCCCTTCTCTCCCCTCCACCCTGTACCCCCCTCCCACCCACATTTCCCCCTTTAGTTCATGTCCATGTGTCATACTTATGAGTTCTTTAGTTTCTACATTTCCCGTACTATTCTTGCCCTCCCCCTATCTATTTTCAACCTACATTCTATGCTACTTATTCTCTATACCTTTTCCCCCTCTCTCCTCCTCCCACCCCCCTGCTGCTAACCCTCCATGTGCCCTCCATTTCTGTGGTTCTGTTCCTGTTCTAATTGTTTACTTAGTTTCTTTTGGTTTTGCTTTAGGTGTGATTGTTAATATTTGTGAGTTTGCTGTCCTTTTACTATACATGTCTTTTCTTTATCTTCTTTTCTTAGATAAGTCCCTTTAGCATTTCATAAAATAAGGGCTTGGTGATGATGAACTCCTTTAACTTGACCTTATCTGAGAAGCACTTTATCTGCCCTTCCATTCTAAATGAGAGCTTTGCTG
Organism: Phyllostomus discolor; assembly: GCF_004126475.2. Classification (NCBI taxonomy): domain Eukaryota; kingdom Metazoa; phylum Chordata; class Mammalia; order Chiroptera; family Phyllostomidae; genus Phyllostomus; species Phyllostomus discolor. The sequence continues at coordinate 18,402,675 of NC_040914.2, forward strand.
GATAGAGCAATCTGGGATGTAGGTCCTTGTCTTTCATGACTTGGAATATTTCTTTCCAGCCCCTTCTTGCCTGTAAGGTCTCTTTGGAGAAATCAGCTGACAGTCTGATGGGAACTCCTTTGTAGGTTACTGTCCCCTTACCTCTTGCTGCTTCTAGGATTCTCTCCTTCATTTTTACCTTGGCTAATGTAATTATGATGTACCTTGGTGTGTTCCTTCTTGGGTCCAACTTCTTTGGGGCTCTCTGAGCTTCTTGGATTTCTTGGAAGACTGTTCCCTTTGCCAGATTGGGGAAGTTCTCCTTTATTATTTGTTCAAATACGTGCTCAATCTGTTGCTTTTCCCCTTCCGATTCTGGTACCCCTATAATTCGGATATTGGAACGTTTAAAGGTGTCTTGGATGCTCTTAATCTTTTCCTCAATTTTTTGAATTCTTATTTCATCATGCTTTCCTGCTTGGTTGATTCTATCTTCCTTCTGGTCCACTGTAGTGTTTGAGACGCAGATTCCTTCCTTTCACTATTGGCTCTCCTCCGCGAGTCTTCCTGCATCTGTTTTATGGTACTCTGCATTCTTTCATCTAAATTTCGTCCAAAATCAACCAGTTCCGTGAGCTTTCTGATCACCAGTGTTTTGAACTGCGCATCTGATAGAATGGCTAATTCTTGGTCGCTCAAAAGGATGAGTCCTGGGGGACTGATCTGCTCTGTTGAAAACATTTTTTTTTTTCCCCTGTCTCTCCTTTTTTTTTTTCCGGTCTGGTTGCTCTTGTTACGGTGGGGGGCGGAGCCTTAGGTGCTCAAGGGGGCTGGGCACCCCTGTCGCTAGATTGTGACGTTATATGTGGGGGCGGGGCGGGAGCGGGAGAAAACAATGGCGGTAGTTCCGTTTCCCTGGACTCAGACCCTTGTCTGGGCTTCTGGGCCACGAGTTCTGCCCTGGTCCACAATCGCTATCCCTCTGGGTCTGCCAGCCGCAGCTTGCGTACTCAGGGATCACCGCTGCCTTCTTGCGCGCCGGATGGCTTTTGCGCCGATTTCGCGCCAAACCTTCCCCCGACCTCCGCGCGCCGCCAGCCCCGCGCCCTCCCGGCTTGTCTTCTCCTAGCAGTCCGGATGAATGCGTCTACTTCAACTTCTTGGCTGCCCGACTTCCATTCAGATAAATCCTCTGCCGGATCTGGGTGTTATTCTGATAGTAAATTATTGTTGTAAATTATTGGTTTTCTAATCTTGGTTGTACGAGGAGGTACGGTGCGTCCACCTATTCCTCCATCTTGCTGGAAGTCCTCTTTTTGGAGGGTTTTCAAACAAGCCCAAGTCATCCTGTTCTACCAGCTATGTATCTGCCCCTGAAAAGGCTTTTGCTGTCTTTTTTTAAAAAACAGAAGCACAATACCATATCACCTTTAATAAAAGTAGCACCGATTCCTTATTATCCTCAAATACCCAGTTGGCTTTTAAATCTCCCAGATTGCCTGCACTCTCCCTTGTTTTCCAACCAATTACTCCACTTGGAATCCAAATGAGCTCTGCATGTTGCCTTTGATTGATATGCACCCTAAATCTCTTTTAATCCAGGATGCTTTCCTTTCCTTTTTTTTTATTTAAAGATTTTATTTATTTACTTATTTATTTAGAGAAGAAGGGAAGGAGAAAGAGGGAGAGAAACATCAGTGTGTGGTTGCCTCTCATTCATCCCTTACTGGGGATCTGGCCTGCAATCCAGGCATGTGCCCTGGCTGGTAATCGAACCAGTGATCCTTTGATTTGCAGCCCACGCTCCATCCACTGAGCTACACCAGCCAGACCCCTTATCCCTTTTAAAAATGCTTTTGACTTGTGGGAGAAACCCGGCCATTTGCACTGCCGAGTTTCCCACTGTCCAATTGGGTGCATCTGGTCCCTCCCGCAGTTCTTTACTGGGTTCCTCTCTCCCCCGCTTTTCCGGTAATCGGGCAGTTTTAGATTTAGAGCCTTGATTAGATTCACGTTCCATTTTTCAGGGAACTCATAGGCGACACTGTGTCCTTTCTGTGACATCACATCAGATAGAACGGGGTGTCTGTCTCTTTCCTCGGGGTGCTGTGGTTGCCTCGTGGGTTTGGGGGGCCAGCCCCGCCTGTTTACTATAAAGTTGCTGTCAATCTTCCACCTGATGGTTTGCATCAGAGGTTGACGATCACTATCCCAAATCCATTATTTTCTTAATTCTATCATTCCTCCTGCAGCTATTATTGTAGATTGTTCTCTAAAGAAGGACTTTCCCCACACTGACTTTGTTTGAAAAACGTTTCCATTTATTTACTTTTAGAGAGAGAGGAGGTGAGGTGGAAATTGAGGGGGAGAAACATTCATTTGGTGGCTCTGGTACGCACCCTGACTGGGGTTCAAACCCACACCCCGGGTGTGTGCCCTGACTGGGAATCAAACTGGCGACCTTTTGCTGAGCCACACCAATCAGGGCCATAATCTTTGTTCTTGAGCTCACATCCTTCTCGATTCCTTTCATGCCTTCTGCCCTCCCTCCAGCAAGGGAAAGATCTATTTCTTAGTCCTGTTTCTTTCCTTCCTTCCTTCCTTCTTTCCTCTCTCCCTCCCTACCTCCTTCCCTCCCTCCCTCCCTCCCTCTTTCTTCCTTCCCTCCTTCCTTCCTTCCTTCCTTCCTTCCTTCCTTCCTTCCTTCCTTCCTTCCTTCCTTCCTTCCTTCTTTCTTTCTTTCTTTCTTTCTTTTCTTTCTTCTTCTTTCTTTCTTTCTTTCTTTCTTTCTTTCTTCTTCTTTTCTTTCTTTCTTTCGTTTCTTTCTTTCTTTCTTTCTTTCTTTCTTTCTTTCTTTCTTTCTTTCTTTCTTTCTTTCCCTTCCTTCCTTCCTTCCTCCCTCCCTCCCTCTCTTTCTTTCTTTCTTTCATTTTACAATATGTTTATTAAAGCTGGGGACAGTGAAACAGGGAAGGGCTTAGCATAGAAGAAGCAACAGGAATGAGCCTGGGCGGGGCTGCTCTG